>NW_009694827.1:15990-67733 GCF_000703405.1 Apaloderma vittatum
AATTGAACAAATTGAAAATCAACAGTTAAGCCAAAGTGGGATATAAATGTATAATGGTATTCAGTAAACACACTATGTAGGGAAGCTGTCCTCTTTCTGAAAGCCAACTGTGTCAGGTAGCTAGAATCATAGAATCATAGAATGGTCTAGGCTGGAAGGGACCTTAGAGATCATGTGTATTTCCTACAAAATGCTATGAATTGGGAGTGATAGGGATGAAATAAAAAGCTTCAGTGGCTTACTTTTAAGTTCTGGTGTGGTGTCAGTGGTGATCCATGAACAGCATTTCATTCAAAATTGACGTTTCATTCATTACTGACTATGAAAAGCTGGTGGAAAGGTCTCGAATGTGGGCTGGTTAGCTCAGTGGTTTGAGCGCAGTGCTGGCAACAAGAATCAGCACCGAGGTCACGGGTTCGATTCCCGCTCGGTCCTCATGTGTTGCCAGGTCTAGTCGAGAGGTGACGTCCTTGCCCAAAAACCAGGGAGGTTGGACTCGATGATCTTTAAGTTCCCTTCCAATCTATGCCATTCTATGATTCTACGAATCAGTGCCACAGCAATTCATAATGTTTTTAGATACAGCGTTGATCATGCTTGCTGCATTGAGGTTATTTTGTTATCATCGTTCTTTAACAGTCTTGGCCTATGTCAGATTAAAAAATAAATAAATAAAACAAATCTGTTTTTAAAAAGAATCTTTCTGAAATGGAAGCAGCTATAAAAATTGAAATATACTAAAAATGTCTTCTGTGTTGGGGTTTGAATTAGTGTGGGCTTATTGGAAGGAAATGCACGTTTCCTGAACACAGCACCTAATTTCTTCTATTAGCAGTGATGAGTCATCTTCACCTAAACTATCATTTCTTCATTTTTACATAATCAAGGTTACCATATACTGAAAAGAACAAGAAGAATGTCACGTTTGGCATCACAATTCCATCAAGTCGACCTGAGGAAATATAAATTCTTTTCAACTGTGTAGAACAGGAAGAATGCAAGAATAAAAATAGAAATGGCAATCCTGCAGTATTGCTAGGTAGATGAGGCTAGACTGACTGATGTTCTTTTTCCTCAGTTTGTCACAAGCTCTTAGTATTGTTTAAACAGAGGAGATTTTGAGCATGGTTTCCTCAGTTCTCAGGAGAGATATGTGGAAATGTATCCCAGAAAAGGGCTAGAGCAGTGGTCTACAAAGTGAGGTGTATGCACAATGATCCATTGGGGCATGGGAAGAAAATATATTTTTTACAATTAAGAAAATATTTTTAAATCACACTTGTTTCATCTTTATCCCATTCACTTTTCATTTCCATTTTTGTGTATTGATAATGTAAAAAATTTTAGTGCAGTAGTACATGTATTGATAAATAAATAAAGATGGATGGATGGATGCATACACAAAAATGTTTTGCTGATAGCAGTGTGCAATCAAAACCAGTTTGGAGACCACTGGGCTGGAGAACAATTATCGACAGGATAGTTCCACACTAGATATAATTAGTGATCATGCAATTGACTGGTGCTATTGATCATCCATGGTTGCATGAGGAAAAGGGTGCAAATGGAATTACACCAGACACAGTGCCCGTAGTGTTTACAGAATGGCTCCTGTTGATTTTTAGAAGTTATTATTAAAGATGTTAGAGAGGTGATAGAAAGGTTAGGATGCAAGAAGTTATTTTCAATTCATAAAAATGGAGAAAATCAATTTTAGAAAAAATAATCCAAATAACCAAAAATCACATTGGAGGAAGCTGTAAACCAGTTTTGCAG
Organism: Apaloderma vittatum; assembly: GCF_000703405.1. Taxonomy (NCBI): domain Eukaryota; kingdom Metazoa; phylum Chordata; class Aves; order Trogoniformes; family Trogonidae; genus Apaloderma; species Apaloderma vittatum. The sequence goes on from NW_009694827.1 coordinate 17,767, forward strand.
ATGGAGAGTTATTAGATAAGGGAGAGTGGATTGAAAGCTAAAACAAAGCAACACGATTGGCCAGAAAGATTTTTAGTATGTTGATGCATTTAATAATTTCTGTTAACTTGGCTTCACTGTGGCAGTGTCTGGAAAATGGTATTTTTTTGAGCATGTTGCTTTATCAGAAAGATATGAACGCTAAAATGGCAGTTTAGCAACAGCAGACTGCTATGGGAAAGATCACAATTATGTGATTACTTAAAAATTTAGAACAGTTCTTAAAATGCAGTTGTCTGGAATATTTTAAAAAAAGGTGGGAGGGGGACACTGGAGAATGGGTGAAGTGATATGATAAATCTGAGTCTCTCAGTGAAAAGAAGAGAAAATAAGAGAAATGTTAAGCAAAGAAAAATAATTATTGCTTCTTGATAATATTCTTGGTGATGATAAATTACTTAAATTTCTGTGAAGTTCACGATGCTGTCTGTTTCCCAAGCACATAGAAAGATGTTTCAGACTTTAATGCCTCAAAGATGGACAATAGATGAAATAGCACAGCTTTCTAAGACCAACAGAGAGTCTGAATAGGCCATGGAGTTTTAAATAGTTATATCTGGCCTCCTCCTCAGCCATATCAAAGTGATTAAGTTCTTGAGTTTCTAATACCCGAGTGCTTCTACCATTTTATGGGAAAATGCATATTACTGAAGGCAGACTTGTCTTGGCATGGGAACATTTTATATTCTTGAATATCATGTTCTAGGAGAAAAATATTGTCAAATTCTTAAAATGATGACTGTGTCAAAATGATGACTGTGACAAAAATCAATCAGTTCATCCTTACAAGTGTGTAGACATACTGGTGTGTTTGGTTACTACAGTGTGTAGGTACTTAGCCAGGCTGTAAAGTAGGCCTTCTGTATAGTGAGGTCAGGAAGGAGGTTGTGCACCTGCTGTAGGGGATCCTGATCTGGCAGAGGGGTTGGACTAGATGTTCTCCAGAGGTCCCTTCCAGTCCCTAACATTCTGTGATTCTGTGGCATGACTCTGGTTTCAGGATACCTATGCTCCACTACAGAGTACATATGCTCTACTACAGACAATTCTTTTTAAATACAAGAAAAAAACCCTTTTGTGTGGGTGTTATCAAACACTAGAAAAGGTTGTCCGGAGAGTTTGTAGAGTCTGTTTGCTCAGAGATACTCAAAACCTGACTCAACACAGTCTTGAGCAACCTGCCGTAGGACACCTTTGAGTGGGAAAGGTTGGCCTGGATGAATTTCATAAGTCCCTGTCAACCTTCAACCTCCACCTTTCTGTGATCCTGTGAAAAAGCAAAGCATTTCCAACAGCCACTCTGTTCTACCTGTCATGGTATTTGTAATTTCTGTGTGATCTCTGGTATAGGATCCTGTACCACCCTACTTAAACCATTTGCTCAGTGCTGTGTGAAAAGCTGACTTTAGGTTGAAAATGGAATTCCTATGTTTGCTTTAGATTACTATTAGCAGCTAAGCAATGGTCAGAAGATGATCACATTATATGCAGGCAATGTATTCATATTTACTGTGTGTCAGATAAACATCAGTAAAGAGCCTACTTAAGGTATGTTTTGTGATGAAAGAGCAGCGCAAAAGTAAGGTGCTATAATAAAAATATGCTGAATTTTGTTTGTGTATTACAGGCTTTTTTGTGCCTTACAGGATTTCATAAAGAGCAAGAGCAGAAGAGCTGACAGTTATATTTAAATGAATTAAGTAATTATTCATGTATTTTATGTAATGCAATTAAATCTACTTTCAGATTTTTTTTTTGTCTTGTAGGGCAATGCTAGGAAAACTATTGCTTGTTTAAGAGCTTGAATTGAATTTCTGCTACAGGTCTTCATGCAGGATCCAAGTGCTTACTTTCCCAGTGCTCTGGGGAGAGTTTCACATGCCCACAAGCTATTAAAAAAAACAGTAAAAATCCTTTCGGTATGGCCCATATGCTGCCTGTCTGGTGCCAAGTTCCACGTTGTCACAAGTGATGTGGCTGGAATTATGTTTTCTCTAGAAGAAAACAAGAGAAGGTCTTGTGCGTTTCAGAGTTGTCAAAGTTCATGAGAACCTTGGATTCCTGGTAGACTGCAGGCACCTTTATGGCCACAAAAGGACCAAAATCAGGAAACATGCAAGTGAGTGGGACACATCAGACTAAGCCCATGAGGAAAATAACTCTACCTCATTGAGAAGCCTTCTTCTTCCTCTGTGAGCTCTGATCAGAATGATCAGTACACTTCCCAATGCTCGATATGGACCATGCTCTACCATTTCAAAACATGTGACTCATAAGCAGTGCAGCCTTCTCCTTCATTCTCCTCTTGTATCCTTGCTTTCTTACCTGCTTGTAACTAACCTCCCTACTCTACAGATTCAACAGATATCAAGTTAATTCTTTTTCTGCTGATTTAAGTGATAATATTTTCAGGTAATATTAAATTCGAGGGATAATAATGTTAGGGTGGGAATCTTGTACTTTCATTAAAAATTTTCTCATATTAGGTTATTAAATCTTAAACTTATAAAAACCACATGTAGACATGGCACTTAGGGACATGGTTTGGTGGCAGATGTGGCAGTGCTAGGTTTACAGTTGGACTTGTTGATCTTAAAGATCTTTTCTGACTTAAATGATTCTGTGATAAATCTGAGTTCTCAGAGGTTGATTGCTGAGCTGAATATGCATACTGAGGCCTTAGTACTACTTTGTGTTAGGCCTGATATTTCTAACCCCTACACTTGAAAAATGCAGGATCCAGCTTTTCATTTTTGCAAGAGTGGATTAAATCACGAGGACATAATAGCCTGTTTTGTTTGCAACTGGACTGAAAGTTAATAAATCAGAAGAAATGTGAATCTGTAGTTTGGCTCTAGTAGAGTGATGGTTATGTTGCAAAGGGCTCAAATGGGTAAGATTGATGGTAGTTGAAGGCGATACATCTGGTCTTCATGTTTCTGTGTCTTTTCTGTTTCTTAAACTTTTTGTTTTCTTTATCTTGCATGAGATAAATTACTGTAGCATTACTGGAGTAAAAACTCTGGCCTAGAATTTCAAATACACATTACTTCCATAGCTTGATAGTAAGATCAGTGCAGACTGGAATTATGTAATTGATGACAACTTGATCAGTTTGAGGAACATACCTCGGAAATCCCCTGCCGTTACGTAAGATGACAAATCTCCACAACTAGAAAATGTATTTCTTCTGTTAATGTAATTACACCCTTCTAAAACAATTCCAATTTCTCTCTAATCTGATTCTTTTTTTAAAATGAATGGTACGTGATCATTTCCCAGGAACTTTTGAACTCATGGGGAAGAGGGCAGAAGTTGTAGTAGACGTAGTTGCCTTACAGTTTTTGTGGAAAATGGAAGAAAGGGAGAGTAGAAAAACATAAATCATTGTTTACTAAGGGTCAAGCTGGCAGAATTGAGCTGTTGTACATGCTGCCTGGGAGCAGCTGGTGTGCCATTCAGGAAGGAGGCACTGGCTAGCCAACTGTTATTTGAACTAGATATTACACATGCTGGGTTCTGTCTGGCACAGATGTCATGGAGACGCACGATGAAGCTGGATTTCCTGTAGCAGGTGAGGGAAATGGGAAAATACACACACACACAGACTTTATTTGTACTACTGCATATGGAATAAATTGCCTAATGTATTTATCTTGATTCCATTCTGACAAGTAAGGAAAAATGCACCCATTGTCCAGGTTGGAAGTTTAGGCACAGATGGATGAAGTCACCCTGTCAGACTTCATTGGTTATGTTCTAAAAAGCAGGAGAGCAAACTCGAGTGTCCAGAGTCCCAGATCACTGCCAGAACCACTTAACGGAGCTCTCAATATTTCTAATGGGAGGAACCTCTCAGCCACAGGCTAGAGGCTCAGTGGGGTAGTAATTCCATCCAATTCTAATCAAGTCCCATGGGTTTTTTTAATTCCATGTACGTATAAAGTTTTTACAGTGGTATTGTTCAGATCTGGGCTGATAAAGACCTCAGAAACACTGTTGAAAATTGCCTTTCTGGAAACTAGTTGCATTTTAATTCTGTTATTTTTTCCTAAAGGGTGATTTTGTCCACTCAATCTATTGCTAGTGCACCATGGGTACTCCATTGTCTGCTGGAGACGTGAGCTATGTAATAAAAAAAGTCAGTCAGCACTTATTTAAAATCTCACTGAAATCTTCTAAGCCCATTGAGGGTGCTTTGGCTCTCATGGCACACTGGGTTTTACAGTGTTTTTCAGTGTTTGCAACCAGGGATGTTTCACTACTCTCTTTGAAAGCCAATATCAGCATGAAAAGAATCATTTAGGAGCATGTAGATCATTGCTGCTACGTCTGAACTGCTGTTCAACCTCACACCATTCTCCTCATGCTATTTTGACTCACAGGAAGCCTCTGAAAAGGTAGAAGAGCTATTAAATAGTAAAGGCTTCTGGTGCAGCATAACTCTCTCAGATTCTTGCCCATCTTCCAAATAGACAGAGTTCCAGTGTGAACAGCCATGAGATACCCTGCACGGCCTGGCTGGTCGTTGGCTCTCAAGACGGCCAGCTAAGGGTCAGATACTGAAAGGAAATCTGGTCTGCATTACGCTGCCAGCAAAGAGTATGGGCATAGGCTTTAGAAGACACAGCCACAGTGTTTCCGGTTTGTTTGGTGTTTTGTTTGGGTTTTTATTTTTTCCCCTATTGTATTTTTTTTTTAAAGCCTGGTACTACAGTGAACATAGAGAAGTAGTGATGGGACATATTTGCAAACTCTCCTGGGTTAATCAAGCATGCAAGTTAGACTGGGGGCAATACTGGCTCTGTTCCCAGTTCATGCATATTCAGGTGATCTGCACAGCTAAAGAAATGTTTGGAGAAGTGGTTTAAACTATGCAAATATGGTTCTGTACTGGCCATATTCATCCACAATTTCTCTGGACCTAAAAAATTATTTTTTTTTTCTAGAAACCATGAATTTCCTTGTGTATTCCTAACCAGAAGGCATAATTACTATATCTCTTCACTGCTTAGCTGACCTTACTTGACATTATGAATCAGTAAATCACAGGCAGACATTTCTGTGTCACCTTTCTCAAGATACGAATTCTCCTCATGTGAGCAATTCTATTTTAGTCCAGTGTAACCTACATAGGCTTGTAAATACTGCACTCAACTCTGCAATATATCTTCCTGAACAACAACTGGTGCAGCTACTACTATCTGCTACTTCTGATTTGTTCGCTTTTCTATATGCAAGTAGATGAAGTCAGCTTAGGTTTAGTAGATTCCAGGATTTCTTCTTTGTCTAATCCTATGTTCTGTTGAAAAAGTAAGGTAAAAATCCCCTTTTCCTGAGCTTTAAAGGTGGTAGAGTTTGTAATGAAGTTTTGGACTTCTTTTAAGTTTCATTTTCTGTCCTAAAACATCCCCAGGCAAGCCCTGACTCCCATGCAGATGAATACCTGTGAAGAAATATATTATTACCTGTATTACCTGTCCCTAGTAGGCTTGGTTGGTGACTATATCCTCCACCTTGGAGCTGTGGAGGAGTTTTGGGTTGGTGAGCCTGTGCCATTGAATAGGCTGAAGCTAGGGACCTCGGCAGGTGCTGAGGTGATGGTGGCTCCCAAGGGAAGGCAGTCTCCCAGAAACACTTTTCCAAAGAGACACGCCACACCGTTCTGTGACAGCTCACGTTCTCTAAGGGAGCAGCCTCCACCCACTGCACCGTTGCATGTACATGGCATTGGCAGTTTATTTTTACCTCTATTGCTGAATGACAGTTTCTCATACTAATACCTGACTATTCAGTGTAGACCTTTTAAACTTGTGTCTGATGTTGTGTATTAAGAATGGAATATTGATATAATTAACTAGATGACTTCTTGGAATGAAGGGCTGTGTCTTTTTTTGTTACTTGACCACAATATCATACCTTTAATATTAATGAAAAAATAATACAAGTCTTCATTCAGTTTCCATGAGAGGAAACTTTAGGATTTTGTCATTTTCACCTGCCATATGAAGGAAAAATAAAAAGATCTAGAGTTTCAAATTTAAAATAGTCTAATGGAGTGAAACCAACTAGCATGACCATGTTGTCCAATAAGTATGCATGTTTGTATGTTTTTATCTGTTTTCCTATTCTTTTTTCCTATTTCTCTAAATGCCCAAATCAGTGCTCTTTTCTCAGCAATCGTGATACTTTCCTCTTTGAGTCTAGTAACTGGCTGACCTGTGAAACCACATAGCATGATACTGCCTGTGCTTTAAGACTCAAGAGTTTCTTTAAAAATACCTAAGCTTAATAACACAGAATTGTGGGTTTTTTCATGTTTCTTATTCTTAGAAATTTCTTGTAATAAATCATAAAATGATAGAATGGTTTCGGTTGGAAGGAACCTTAAAGATCCTGTCATGAACAGGGACATCTCCCATTAGACCAGGATGCTCAAAGCCCATCCAGTCTAGCCTGGAACACTTCCAGGGATGAGACATCCACAGCTTCACTGAGCAACTTGTTCCAATGCCTCATCACCTTCATATGAAAGAACTTCTTCCTAATGTCTAATATAAATCTACCCTGCTCCAGTTTAAAAACATTGCCCTGCATCCTATTGCTACATGCCCTTATAAATAGTCCCTCCCAAGCTTTCCTGTAACCCCCTTCAGGCACTGAAAGGCCACTAAAAGGTTTCCATGGAGCCTTCTCTTCTCCAGACTAAACAACCCCAACTCTCTCAGCCTGTCCTCATAGGGGTGGTGCTCCAGCCCCCTAACCATCTCTGTGGCCTCCTCTGGACTGGTTCCAACGGGTCCATATTCTTCTTGTGTTGCGGGCCCCAGAGCTGAATGCAGTACTGCAGGTGGGGTCTCACCAGAGTGGAGCAGAGGGGCAGAATCGCCTCCCTCACCCTGCTGGCCACACTGCTCTTAATGAAGTCCAGACTGCAATTAGCTTTCTAGGCTGCAGGCACACATTGCTGGCTCACATTGCTCTTCATCCACCAATACTCCAAAACTGTAGAATCATAGAATCACTAAGGTTGGAAAAGACCTCTAAGATCATCTAGTCCAACCGGTATTCCAATACTACCATGACCACTAAACTATATCCTGAAGTGCCACATCTACAGGTTTTTTGAACAAAACACCTCCAGGGATGGCGACTCCACCACTTCCCTCAGCAGCCTGTTCCAGTGCCTCACCACTCTTTCAGTAAAGGATTTTTTCCTAATATCCAATTTAAACCTCCCCTGCCACAACTTGAGCTCATGTCCTCCTGTCCTATTGCTAGTAAATTGGGAGAAGAAACCAACACCCACCTCACTACAGCCTTCTATTGGTTCCTTCTCTGCAGGGCTGCTCTCAGTCTATTTATTGCCCAGCCTGTATCTGATTTGGGGATTGCCCTGACCCACGTGCATTCAGCCTTGTTGAACTTCATGAGGTTTGCACAGGGTCATCTCCATCATAGATAATCTGTCATATATGGAGAATCACACTAGACACTGATGGACCTTGTCTTTGCAGCACTGTGAAAGGATGCTCTCTCACTTCTATGTCATAAATCTATATACTGGAAAAGTTCAGAACAAAAAGGAGGCATCCTATTTTAGGCCAGCAAAATAAAATATAGCCTTTAACCTGGTATATATATCAGACTAGTTCTCTCTTCCTTGAAAACAAGTTCCGCAAAGCCCTTGTAATCGTACAGAATCTAAAAATATAGTGATGAAACATAAATCTTTGATTTGTATTTTTTCGTACTGCATTTTTTGTAAGAGTGCCTTGATTTATTTCAAAATGAGGAGTCAGGGTCTTAATCACAGTTAGCATACTTGAGAATGCTGTGTTAAATGCTAATCTGAGGGTTGCCTTTCTGTATATTTTAAAAAATAAAACCCAGAAAACTAAGTGATAAAACTAGGTACAGTTTCTGCAGATTGCTTTGCTGAAATTACAGGTTAATGTTATTTGAATTTGCAAATTGATTTGAATTTGAAATGCGTGAAATGTTTAGAATGAATCTTGAAGCCAAAAATATATCTGCTTTGAGTATTTGAAAGAAATACTCAGCCTGTGAGCATACATTTGAAATGAACCTGGGCTGAATCATACATTTGCATTGAGATGTGAAGCATTTACCTGCAAGTTACAATGAAGACAAGTTCAGCCACATTTAATAAATTTTACTCTGACTTTTGGGAGATATTTTAACCTAATGCTGGAAACAAAACTCAGCTGACATAAACTGCTATTGTTCCACTGAGGTAGACATACTTTGTACTGGAAGATTTGGACTATACTTGTTTGTAGCAGCTGAAAAACTGGTCCAGCATATTGAAAACTGCATTCATGAAAATCTATGTGGACATGTTTACATGCAAACATCTGAAAAAAAATTTTGTAGTAACATCTCATGCATTTTCCTCAACACACAAGCTTAAAATGCTTTTTAAAAAATACTTTTTCCATTTGTGACTGAGTATATCAGAAGAAATATCCTCCCAAAGACACTATAGTACAAGTTGAACTTCACAGCCTAGAACGGCGTCTTCAGATTCCTTTCTAGAAGAGGCCCATGGATTGCCTGAAGTGAGCCAGCTGTGCCAGCACTTTTTAGTTGGACTGGAAAAGACGAACTGATGGCGTGCCGTGCCAGGGAGGAACTGGTAGTTGGACCTAGCAGCCAAATGAGCTGAAGTTCTCGTTCCTGAGCAGAGGCTGACTATTAATCGTGGGTTGCAAATCTTGCCATAATCCTCATAGTGCCTCACACACAAATATGAGAAATGTTAAATAGCACCTTCCCCCACATTGTGCACAGTAAGCATATGACAGTGTAACCACTGATGCTAGTCTTCTCACGAACTATTTAAAAGCAATTCTTTGCAGATATGCAGTCTTATGTCTTCATTTGTAGGCTGGCTGCAATAACGTGCTGAGAGGAGTGTTAGTAACTGATAAAAATCATCTGGTATTATATGCTGGACCCGAGATATCCTGCATCCTCTGTTGTACCCAAATAGAGCTCCTTTGCATCAGGAGAAATACTTGAAGACATTTATTTTCCTGACTCCTTCTAAACTGTATCATCATTCTCCTGGCACAGTGGCATGATACTCAGAAAACCAAGAAGCCCTTGGGAGAAGTAGATCCCAGACAGAGCGCTCTGTAACTTTCCAGGATGTCAAAGCCAACTAAGAGTCTCTACAGGCTTGCATTCATCTTACAGTTGGTCTGGGGGAATAATTACCAGCTAAAGGGGAGAATAAATCAGATAAGTTTTCACATAAAAGCTGTGGTGACACAAAGTCCTACTTTGCTGTCCAGAGATCATGTGGCTCTGCTGCAGTACTCTTAGCAATAGGAGGTGAGGCACAGTTTCAGTTCCTTTGGCAGATGTATGCAATATATTTCCCTCCATTTAGTCTGAGAAACACATCACTTAATGGGTTGTTTCTTTGTGGAGTCGTTCAAAGAACTCATGAAAGGCCAGTAATAAAATCGTTAATTAAGATTTAGATAACAATGTCTATTAGGGGACCACTTACAAATGGTAATTTAGGATTTAATAAATGACAGATTTTAAAAATTTACTACAGAAGCTTATGAGGAACATGAGTAAATCTCTTTTGTGTAGTCTTATAAATACTACTGATCAAGCGGGGGAGGTTCTGTGATTGAGTTCATGAAGAATTTTTGCCTAAGCCATGTTAGTGTATTTGAACTTTTCTTTTCAAAAATGATTCAAACAGTCTAAGCTAATAGCTAATAAAAGCTTCTCCAAAAAGGGAAAAGAAGTCCCTCAAAGATTTCTAACATGAGTTTAGCCCATGAAGAGCTAGAAAATCTAAAAGCTTGGGCTGCTTTTGGCCTAGTCTTAGGTCATAAACTTTATAACATCTCATCAGCAAATTCCTGAGCAGCTTTGCTGTGCACTGTCGTTATCTCTGTGTAGTGAAGACTCCATTTGGTCCACTAGTGTAGCAAACTCATGAAAGATAAAATCAGATGGAGACATTTGTCAATAGGCCAGGCATGCTTAACAACTGCTGAGAAGAGTCTGAAATATCTGAATATAGTTCATCCTTTACTTACAAAGTAAATTACACCTTCCTGTACCTTCTCAGCCTTCACTAATACAATAATCAAAAGATCAGGAGCAGAATAAAATTTGTCTCGTCTCTATTCTGCACCACAAACTCCCTTTACTTTTTTTTTCTTTCTTCTGTGGAGACATGGGGCATTTTTTCAGTACAGGATGAATGTGTCTGACCTGCTAGTGTATTGAAATCCCTGTCCGGATGGCTATAAATGACAATAAGTTTGGACTTTATTGTGGACTTTGGAGAGATCCTCTGTTTTTTCGTTTTATGATGCCGCAGGACAATTTTACGATCATAATGAAACACTCTGGGCTGTACTTTGTTCTCTCATAATCATAGTCTTTCAGCAGTCCTCAACTGGACTCTTACCTATCCACTTTGGTTCTCTTATTCCTTGCTAGACATGTAATTCATAGAATCATAGAATGTTCGGGGTTGGAAGGGACCTCTAGGGATCATCTAGTCCAACCTTCCCATCAAATCAGGATCCACTAGGGCAGGTCACACAGGAACGCATCCAGGCAAGTTTTGAAAGTCTCCAGAGCAGGAAACTCCACAAACCTCCCTGGGCAGCCTGTGCCAGTGCTCTGTCACCCTCGCAGTAAAGAAGTTTCTCCTCATGTTGAGGTGGAACTTCCTGTGTTCTAGTTTATACCCATTATTCCTTGTCCTATTACTGGGCACCTCTGTGAAGAGACTGGCACCTTCCTCTTGACCCTCACTCCTCAGATATTTGTATACATTAATAAGATCACCTCTCAGCCTTCTCTTCTCAAGACTAAACAGCCTCAGTTCTCTCAGTCTCTCTTCACAGGAGAGATGTTCAAACCCGTTGATCGTCTTTGTAGCTCTCTGTTTTACTCTCTCCAGTAGATCCTTATTTCTCTTGAACTGGGAAGCCCAAAACTGGATACAAACCAAACAGCAAGCCTCTTGGTGTCCAAATCCTCCACACCTGATTATACGTGTCCTCAAGCTTCTTTGGAAGCACATGCAAACTTTGCCAATATATAAAATCAAAATTAAATTATAGTTGTCATATCATTGTCATTAATCGGCATCCCAAAACAATCTGAGTTGCTGATAGAAATGTAGACAGCTCAAATCAATGCAGGTTTAATCTGGGTGATTTTTTAATTGCTTTCCTAGCAAACAAGACTCAAATAAGCCAAGACTCATTTCTTCCGTCTGAATGAATGTGATAGTCCTTGCAGGATGGTTTTGAGTTTTGAGCAGTTCTATTCTTAATTTATGTGTCATTCTCCAGAAAAAAAATGTTGGGCCAAAATTGACAATTACCATAGTTTTAAGTTTGTCATGTTTCTAGCAAGCAGTCAGTCTTGCTCAGCTGACTTCATTAGGAGTTCTGCCAAGATCTCAGGCCTTAAGGATCAGAAGGGTCACTTAAGATCTCTGCATGTATTCTAAAGTAGTATTTGCCAAATGCTGCCTAAATCTTCATCTGCTTAGTGTTGCTTTTATTTTTAATTCACATGAAGTGCATTCACATTTCTTTTCAGAAATGTTTGACCTTAAATCAGTTTGATGTGAGACTAAGATCCCTCAATGAATATTTGCCATAGAATTAGTTTTCAAATGCAAGGACAAGATGTCCTTTCCGAATCCGGTGATCACTGAGGTTTGCACTCATCTGGAGTTTCTCTGGATGTTTTGGTATCACAAAAATACAGAATGCCTGTGGTGCAAATGACACCTGACTCCTCACTGCTAAAATATGTGGGCAGAAAGTCCCATCCCGTATTCCACACAACGCAAGGGTGTCTTTCCTTTCCTCTCAGTGAATTAGACAGAACTGCTAGTTTGAGTAAATTTTCAAAAAAAAAAAAGAAAATCCTCATAATACTTATTATATTCTAAAATTTGCATTGACTTGGAACCACCTGTACCTACTCTAAATCTAACCCACCTTTTGTGCTGGCAAGGAAATTCGGTTTGAAGATCTCTGGATTTAACATTCCTGTGGAAGATTGAATTAACATCACAAGTCTGACAGAGCTTCCTAAGCTAAATACTAGTTTTATCAATTTGCTTTGGAAAATGGAAACACTAGTTATTTATGGGGTTTTGCAGTATTTCATGACATGCAATTTCAATTCTGACAAGTCGTATAATTATATTACAGGGGATGGGATTTGCAAATCCAGGGTACCAGTCCAGGTGCCTTCATACCAAAAAGCTTGGATGATCGATAAGGATAAACTTTGGTTTTCCCTTTTCTGATCCCTTCTCTCAGAAGTTTTAATGAATTATAGATATGTTCATGTGTGTGCACAAGTGTAAGAGAGTGCAGATCATATTTTCTTCAGCCATTTTCATGATGACTTTCATTGAAATGACCTCTACAATATAGATTTTTGAAGGGAATAAAACAGAGCACGCTTCCTGTAGCTATATTGAAAAAATGAGGTATTTCTAGCTTAGGCTGCTTCTGTTTTCTCCAGGTAAAATTAAACATTGAAAAAAATTGCCTGCTCTGGAACTTATTTTTGGTTTTATTTTTATGCAATTTTTTTCCATCTCGGGTGCTCTGACCTTAGCTGGAACTTTTGTCTTCCTTGGTTAGATGTGAAATCTATATGTGAAAATGTTATCTGGTAATTAAAATGAGATCACCAAACAACGCTGTCCTGAACCTTGCAGAAATGATTTTGTATAAATCTATTTTTTCGTACATAAAATTATAGCTGGCATGATTTAAATGACTCCATCCTTTCTTCCATTTATATTAAGTGTGACCTGCCTTAACTTATGCAGTATTTTGTCCCAAGGTAAAAGCAAACAAAAAAAGAGCAAGAATGTTATCTTTCTAAAGGTCGTGTCTCTTATGATTAATGTGTTATTTTGAACACAAATATCACGTAGCATTTACAATGTGAATGCAACTACCAAATTTTTAAGACAAAGGGCTTGCTAATGTACTTATTCAGAGTTATGCTACCCAAAGCCATTTGGAGAATGAATGTTTCCCATAGGTATCCACACTTCATTCACAGATCACACCAAAACACTGTAAAGGCCATGAGTTCCTTTATATTTTCACGCTGCAACCTGTGATTTCCACCTGACATTTCCAGTCTGCCTTGATGAGCGGCTTCTGTGTTAGTTTTTGTCCCATCGTTAAATACATGGTTAATAACGTGGAAGGTGAAGGTGGAATGCTCATAGAATATGGATGAAGGCAGAAGGAGCTTTGAGTCTTTAGTGGTCATAATAACTTTCATTATTTTTTCCCCTTGTACTGCCTGGAAGTGCTGCACAGACTGTCCTGAAATGCCAACTGTCTGTCAATAATGTCCATCAGGGGTTAATCAAGATTCACTCTGACAGATATCTATGGCTTAGAAGTAACGTACCTGAAATTTCATAACACTGAATTAAACACTGGCTACAAAGCAAGACACTTAAGACCAATGTGGAATGTAAGGTTTTGCTTCCTATTTACATAAGGTGACCTGTTTGCTCCCCTTAGATCAGGTGAATTGCCTGTGCTGATGCTTGAATGGGTGTTACCTGGCACAACAGCAGAGTGCATTGATGTACATGTTACAGATAATAGTAGCCAATGGAGAACAGGCTTGAAAATCCGGCATCATGGCTCTGTCCCCTTGAAGAGCTGTGGTTTAAAAGCCGGATTATCTTACTCTCTTCTAGTTTTACCAACTATCAAGAATCAATATTTTTTTAAAAGTATTTTGTTTAAAGATCAGAGTAAGAAGACATGAGTCGGAGAGATGAATATGTTTCCTTTAATACTATAATTCTAGTACTTAGGACTGTGCACTGCATTTTTTCACAAAGGCTGGAAGTTGAAATACATTTGCTGACTTCTCATCTGTATAATTAAAGCAAGCCCATTTATCAGAAAGGTTCTTGTGAGGCTTAGATGCTCTTCCACATATTCTTCCACATATTTTAAGTCTGTTAAAAATTATCTTCTGACTTCACCTTGTATTGTAAATTTAGAAAAATTCTATAGAAATTGCACTATTGTCAATCCATAGAGGGGAAAATAGGGTGCATTTGATTTTTTTTTTTATTATTCTGTGCCTGTACAAATGCCTTTGGATTTCCTAACTTGATTTATCTGTAAATATAACTTAACATTTCTAGTCTATTAGATGCCGTGAAACTATGCTTTTTTTTTTATTTTGAACACAGTAAGATAATGGTCTCCTTCCTCAAGGTCCTTAGCAAAGAAGACAAAGGGGCCTGCCCATGTACACCCAATTACAGACTTAATTTTGAGATTGCTTTCTTAACTTACCAAGGAATTGGATTCTCCAGTTGTGGTGGGCCTTACATATTATACAGCTCTCTATGAGCAAGAGTGCAGGCCACATTCATGCTGACACATGTATTGCCAAAAAAACTGCCTCTGTGTAACTTCGATGACAGAGTTATGGTGTTGCTTCAATTTGCGCTTTTCTTTCTGAAAGACACGTGCTGTAGGAAGTACTGACTTTGTCCGTAAAAATTCTAACATGTGCAAAGTCCTAGTGGACTAAAACCTGGTGACGCAGTTACCTTTCATATTAAAATGGATGAAGAAAGTTTCTCCTGTTCTGAAAAAGCTGATCTTCAATATTCATGTGTCCATTTGCAGACGCTCAGTATTGTTGTGGTACTTTCTCGATCAGGAGAAAAGCAATCAGGAATACCAAAGATGACTTTAAAAGCACTAAGTGTCCTGGTTCAAGGTACCTGAAGCATCTACTCAGTAAGTGGCAGAGAAGGTGTTAACCGTGTCCTATACACTGAGAAAGACATCAGCTGGACCCACTGATTGGTGAGATTGTCAGCTCAGCAACCCTGGTGACTTGGTGAATATCTTCCCTGCTACTAGAAGAAACTCTCCAAATAGGAAAGTTTGTCCCTATGTAAATGTGAATCTTTAGGGTTGATTGGAAGAAGTGAGAAAAAAGTTTTCCTGATGTTCTTTCATAGTTTATTTGAGATACTCTTAGCTGCCTGTAGCCTTTAGCTGCCTTTGCTACTTCACAGAAGAGTGGCTGGTTCGTTTGTTTGATAAGACTCCTGAAAGTGCCAAAGTAGAGGAAGCTTTCAACTGTGAATATAAATCAGATTCTGTACTAAAGACATACGCTGTGTGTATTTTCCTGTATGGAAAGTGGTGTGGCTGTCCTTTAACTCTGCTTTAACTTCTTCAGACTGAAATTCCAAGTGGTGATACAGAAGGCAACCTCACATTCTCTGTTTTGTTCTCTTATCCACTTTGTCTGAAACTCTACTTGCCTGTAAGGGAAAATAGAACTGGATTTCAGCTTACAGAAAATACAGCAGAGACATGCAGCAGGCTTTAAGTATTTGAAAACTTTCTGCAAAGAGGAAGGGGAACAAACTGTTCTTCTGTTTAAGCTGTGAGACAAAAAATAGTATACTTAAACCAGAATAAAAGCAGACTGAGGAGGAGCTTTGTAGAAAGAATGCTACAAAGATAATTAAGGACTAGAATAGATTGCATCTCAAGGCTGGGGAAGCTTACTCATTAGAGGTTTTTAAAGAGTGGTTACAGAACCATCTGTCAGATGTTTTTGTTGACTTGGGGCAGGTGGATGCATCAGAGTGTATTTGAGTCTCTTACTACTTTCTAGGAATTAGCAATAATAACCTAAGCAAAGAGGAAGGATTACACCAAGTATCTGCGGTAGAGTGGCATTCATATTCCAGTTCAAGACAGGGTGATTGGCCTAAACTTATGTCTAGCTCCTGTTTCATGGCAGTAATGGAGGGCTCCACAAGCACTTAGTACAAGTAATACATGTGCATCCTGACAGCCACATGCAGTCATGTGCTAAAGGTAGAAAAAACTTGTGCAGCAGCAGCCAGGACTAGACTCCAGGGAAACTGAACCCAAGATACCAAAACGTAACACGCCCTGGGGAAGCGGTTCGTTCAAGGTATTAAGGAAAGGAGGTGGACATATGACCAGCCTCTGCATGTCCACCAAGCTATCCAATCCTAAAGGGCAAGAGGGGGATTGCTGTGTTTGAAAGTAGCGAGTCATATTCACCAAGGAACACGTGAAAGGGTTATTCAGGTGTTGAAAATAAAGCTGTACTCAAAATCTTTCTCACGTCTCTAGTCAAGCAGGTCAAGTATTCTCTGCCACCTTCCCATCAGGCACTTGCAGTGGATATATGCTGATTACTGGATCCTTGTCTTTAAAGTAACAAGGTTTCTTTTAAGAGCATTTATTGGACAGATGTGTGCATTTGATTTACAACAAAGCATCACCGGTTTGAAAAAGATTGGAATTATGAATGTTTGTATTCAGTGGAAGAATGGGATAAAAATTCTCATATCAAATCATATGGGTTTTTTTAACATATCTGATAGCATTTGAGCAATAAAATAATCTAGTGGTGTAGAAGGTTAATCTAGTTTGTTCTTCCTATAAATACCAAACAATTTTTAACTGGAGGTGAAGGAGTTAGTCTGTAGAATGAGCATAAGTTACACAGTGCTAATTTAAAAAGTTAATGTAGTCCATTTCACTAGCAAATATTCCGCCTCCAGGAGTTATCCTTTCTGTGAAAACTGTTCTGACTGTTTTCTGTTCTCTATTAACATTATGCTTTGAGGATATTTTCTGTGGGAATGTTCTGACTTAGAGCTGTGCCCACCTGCGATGATATAACTACCAAAGCAAATTTCATTATCCTCTCAGTAAGCATTTTAGGTCTTTATTGTTTTAACCTGACTTCCTGTAAATCAGCCAGAGCTATCAGCTTTAATGACTCCTCTAAGAGAAAAACAAACAACAATGCAAAAGCTCTGGTTTTTTTCAATTTAATCCATTTTCCCTCATCAAAAGTCCTGATATGTAACTGGTTCTCACTACTTGCCCTGCTATGAGCTTCCTGAGCATAAACCACAGCTGAGAAGTTGTTTTTCAGTGTTTGTTGTGAACAGCAGCCATTCAGCAATCTGCTCAAAGGACTGCACCAACAGTAGGGAATATGAGGGCTGTGGTGCAAAATACTCTGATTGTGATTGTTAGACATTTAGTGATCCCCAAATAAGTTTGCATCAATAAAGGGCTGATTTTTTTTTTTGCACTGAACCCAGTGCATGATTTCTCAGCTAAATTCAATTGAGCTATACTTTCTGCCAACCAGCCCTACAAAAATGAATTTCTCTGAGATACTTTGGTTTTAAATGGAGAGAAGAAAATTGAAAACCTTAAGGACTCAATATAAAAGCAAGGTGATTAACTCAATTCTCCTTTCTGATCGCCAGACTTCGGCTTCTTCCAGTTCTGGGGAATTCCCTCAACAATAGTTTTCACAGCCCTAAACAGAAATGGCAAAAGCAATGCATTGTTTAGATCTACTGTCTTTTGTTCTTTCCTCAGAAGACAGTCTTGATTCTTTAATTGTAAAGATCCTAAGATAGAACCATAGAATTGTAAAATAGTTGAGGTTGGACCTCTGGAGGTAATTTCATAAGTCTTGCAGGTGTTCTAAAAGTAATAGCTCACAGTAATTACATTCTGAATTTGGTAGTTTATTTAATTGTTAGATGACTATATTTTGGTGACTTCAAACCAGGAGCCCTGTTTTTAGGGAGAGGAGGGAAACGTGCTTGAAAATGCCTGACATAAGTGCAAGTGGCAGAGAGACTTTTCCTGGTGCAGAGAGGGGAATGTACAGTCTGCCAAAGCTAAAAAGTCACCGAGCTGGATTTAAACCACGCCTAAGAGGATTTATCCACCAAAAATATGGTAAGATCTATCTTTACAAGTGCTCTTATGTTTATTGTTTGGTTTTAATTTTAATTTTGAAAGTTTGCCTTTCTATTTGTACTTAGAAAAGAGCTTGCTTTTTCTTTTGAAAGCCTATTGCACATTTCAAGGGGGTTCAGGGTGATTTAGTGGTGAAATTCTTTAAGTATGACTTTCACAGGTCTTGTTGTGCACCTTCTCAAAATGTTCTGTGGGAGTACTTTGTCAGTTCATCAAATTAACTCTTTTACCATCCATAAAACAATGGTCTTTCAACTTTGCATCTGCTGTTTGCATAGCAGCAACTTCTGCTAAAGCGGTAAAGTGAAATCATGCAAGGCATACTGGTGAATTAAGGTATTAATTTTATATTTTCTCCCTTGGTTGGGTGTCAAATTTTGCTCTCCTTATTTTCTTTGAATTATTACCATTTTATTAATAATACTGACATATTTCTGTGTCATGGTAACAGAATTAGACTTTTTCTTCTTTAATCCATTTGCTTTTTTTCTTTACAATTTTTAAAGTCACTTTAGTGATGGAATTTTGAACAAGCTTCTTTCAAATAATACAGGCTAGAACCAATATACTATATTACACTGAGTTAAAAGCATGGGTTTGATATAAACAGTTCTATCTGTGAATTGCTAAGTTTTCAATATCTTTATATTTTTTAATGTATGCCTGGGAAACCATAATGCTCTGTATATGGATGTATTAATTCACTAATGCCTTTGGGATGACGGATGCAGCCTCAGAAAGTTCATGTAAAAGTGGTAGTTACCTCAAATGTGCAATACATTGTAGCCTACCTCGGTACGAGCTACTGGCCAAATACCATATTTAGAGGAGAGATAAGTAACTGATGGTTAGTCATCTCCAATTCATGTTCTGTTTAATCTTTAGAAAATAGGAATCTGCTCTGTTCAGCTGGCTTATTTTAAGAGTGCTTGATCAGCAAAATTATATGGTAAAATGCAAGCAGAAACTATTGCAAGGGATTGAAAAGAAAATTTGGTTTTAAGAAATGCTTTGTTTTTACCATACTGGAGCCCATTTAGATTCAATTTACACTCTGCTTCCCTCAGATTTTATGGAGCTTTTACTTTCATGACTATGAACAGCATCTCTGTCAAAATCCACATCATAGAATTAAGCCTTTGGAAGCATTTTATGGTGCCTTCCCTGGATAGTTGTAAAAAGAGAACAGTCTGCACAGTATAACTTGAGATCAGCTAGACGGCTTCCCATTATTAAATCTACCCTACCAGTGTACACAAAGGGATCTAACGTTTTCTTCAAAGCTCCGTCTTTCTTGAAGTGAAGAGTTCCCTAATGGTTCTATTGGATATTCGCTATTTAAATGGCCTGAGAATAAAAAGAAAATATACTTCCATGTGAATCCATGAGCTTTTAGTCTATGTAAAGACATGAAAAAATTCCTCACTGTAGCCTATTCAAGTTATAATGTCTTTTTATAGGCAAGAGTCTTATAATTAAGAAGGTACTAGCAGAACTTGCTCTTTTGAAGTGCAACAAAACTTTAGGTAATTCCACTAGAATTCTTACTTGGCCTATAAAATACATATAATGTAAAAAAAAATATGAGATATAGCAGAATATAAGAAAATATTTTACTGGAAACATAAAGTTTGTCAGCATCAAAGTAGGCCAATGGAATTGATTATTTAGTGTTCTATATCTTGTCTGGACTGAATATTGTTCATGAACATATAATTGGTCTGATGGTTTAGCCGTTGTTGTTTTGCAAATAGACAGCTTCAGACTAATGGGTAAGCGAACACCAGGTGCCTTCAGCGGAGTGGATACATCCACAAAACTTATTTGCTTACTGTCTCTATTCTCTCATATAGTAACTACTACTTTAAATTTGAAGGGTTGATTTAAATGGAAAATCTTTCTTGTGAGAACTGTCCAACCTAGTCCTCAGGAGGACTGGCTAAGACAAGAAGGCTACTCAGCACGAGCTTGAAGTTGATTATGGCAGATATTGGCATTCTGTCTAAAAAACTGTTTGAAGTGAAACATTTTAACCGCAGTAGACTGAAATCTGTCATTGTTACCTGAACTTGTGGAACGGTCTCTAGACAGCCTTTAGAACAAAATGGTTTAGTTGCAGAAGGCACAGTTCCTTGAAAGAAAAGTGTTTTTTTCTGTAAAAGACTGGGCAATCCAAGCAGTGGTGCAACTTGAAATGCAACTTCTCTTGGATTACTAAATAGCAGTTTACATTCAAGCAACAGTTCTGAATGGGAACATAATTTGACCACCTTGCATGTTTTACTGCTCTTGGTTTTCTTCCTTTTCATTCATTTTGTATTTGGTGCTCATGGTTCTTAAGTAGGCATGGGGAAATAGGCACAAGCAGGTGAAAAAAGTACTTTTCTCCTTTGAAATAATCTAGCCGTAGGCAAGATGTTTACAGATCCGTATGAGAGATCTGGGGACTTGGATATGAGAACCATCAGACATAAGGAATGCTTAGAGTACCTGCAATGCTAACGCCAGTAAGAAGTGTACATATGTACCATGGTGGCATTTAGAGCGTACAGTGAATAATAATGCATCTCAGTGTCATAATGCCGAGAAGGCATCATCTCAGAGAGCATACCTGTGTGGTTTTTGTTTGCTGCCTTTGTAGATGGGAATTTTGGCTGCATGTAATATGGATAGATTTGTTACGTATTTCTTGGGTTAATACATCATCAGTACTATATCAAGCAAGGTCACTTGTTTAATAGACCAGACCCCTAGACTGTAGAACTGGAGAAGAATGATGGTTTTCTATCAACAAACTATTTGTAAGGACGAATGTAAATATTTTGCACATCTGTGTGAGATTTTTCAGAAAAACAAAATCAGACAACCTTGAGACAAGGATTTTGTTCACTTTTTGTTGATATAAAAAAAATAGTGCTATTTCTATTTTATCTTGTTATTTATAAAGCTAATACTTTTCCACATTTTTCTGCTTCTCAGCAAATCCCCTGCAGTAGTTGTTAATTGTGAAGCAACTCGGAATGTTAATAAGTGTAGCACAGAGAGAAGCGAATTCAGAGATCCTACTATCAGCTTAAAACAGCGGACGCTTTAAATGAGTGTTGGGAAAATACAAGACCTAGTCCTTAAGAATTTGCTGTGTTATTGAGAAAGATATGCATACATCAGGTGTGTCAGACTGCTTCTGTGGCCTCAGGTGATTTTTCATTTGCATTGTTGTTTTTTAGTATTGTTGTTGTACAATGGTAACATGCAGCTTATCAGAGGTGTTCAAAGGCCTATTTTACGTCAACAAAGTGTAAGTTTCTTATCCTGTACGCATAGACACAAAAATATGTATCTTCCCTTAATATCAGCTGTTGTGTAGTTTTCTCTGGCAAAATAAGTCCTGTGCTTCCTTGAGTGGACAATCCTTCTGGTCGGTGATTTGCTATAATGATCAGGGCTTAATGACTGAGGAGTAAGTCAGCATCACAGCCTGGAGTGTTACCTTCACGTATGACAGAATGAAAATGAGTGAAAATTTCCTGATCCAAAAGGTTGATGTGCTGTGTAGGTTCAGAGTAAAGCACAGCTCTAGGACACCGTTGCCATATAAACTGCAAAATAATTCACTGTGTGATCCTTTTTCCCTTTAGTAAAAGGTAAAATTTCTTTCAGTTCTAGCAAACAGAGGGACAACTGTGTGGAACTCGGTGCTCATCAGAGTTATGCAATTCATTTTGTCCTCTGTTGCACAAAATAAAACCAGCAGCACATCACACTGTCCTCTGTTAACTCTGGGGATCCAACCTTGTTCTGGCAGTGAGGAAGATGTGGTGATCAGCTAAAGTTGAGAGTTTGGTCCTGTCTGCATCTAGTTTGCTCATTGTGGCTTGAACTACTGATCCTAGAGTGTTCAGAGATACTCTCGGTAAAAATTATTTCTTTATATGATTTACAATTTCCGTTGTAGTTCCAGCAGCATTGCCCATTGCAACCAGCAGTTTGTCCAATTAACTTGGTTGGTGTGAATATCGCAGGAAGTGATAGTTTATTTCAATAAAATAGAATCGCATTATTATGAAAGCTTAGAGAGCAGCAGTCCCTAGGAAGCTATGGTTGAGATTTATATCCACAGCAGAAATAATCTCTCTTGGTTATGACTGGTCTTCTGTTGCCTCACTTAATTTTATTTACATGTCTATAGAATACTGTCACCTTTCCCTCCATGAGTTATATTTATTCTGATGAATGATTTGAACAGAAAGATTCACAGCATATCCATGCAATAGGTATTTTTAAGTAGAGCTTGATTTCTCATTTAAAGAAATGAGAATGCCCATTAGTTACTTAAGGTCTAGAATATTTTCATGTCATCACAGTTGTTACATGAAGACATGAATTTTTAAGTTTTTAGGAACTTATTTTTATTACTTGCTGGAAAATGTTAGAGACAAAAAGGCAAAACTGCACCAGTCCAGCAACACAATGATATTACACGTAGCTGTAAGTACAATCTGTCTTTGACTGTGCGTGAATTGACAGCTATACTTATAGAAAAAATTAAATAACTGAAAACTGTAGAAGAGGCAGGAAAGTGAAGTCCATTGGAGTGTGTTGGGGACTGAGTGAGTATGTCCCTGTGTTCAAAAGGTGTACCCAGAACTCATGGCAGTCTGATGATTTTGACAGTCATGAGCTTTTTTTTCTGAGGCATTTCCAGGTTTCCTTACTAGGGTGTCTCTGCTATTTGAAAGAAGCATTATTCTAAGTCTATGGCACCTTTGCACTTTCCAAAATCCTCCTCCTGTCCTTTTTCCCCTCCTCATCTAGAAATTTAGTACAGCTGTGATTTAACAGCCTGGCAGCAGCATGTTACTGCCCTGTACAACCACTGTGTATCTGCCCAGGTCTTTTCACATTATGAAGAAATCTTTTCAAGAGCTCAGCCCTGTATTTCTGTGTGTGACCATATTCCAGATTAGGACCTAATCCCCTGCCTGCGCTGCCCTCCAATATCTCTTTCACTTTGCTAAAAGACCAGAACCCTGTCACATTTCTTGCTCTTGCCATCTCACAGAATTTGAGCATTCACTTCCAACTCAGGAAAAAGCAGTGAGGATAAGGGAACAATTGCTGTAGGATCCCTGAGTCTGGTCTTGCTGGTCTGCATATCAGGGGCAGCAGCATGCCAGCCAAACTCAGAGCTTCTGGGCTGGTTCTTCTGCATCTATCCGTCAGACGTCTTTCATGCTGCCATCCTTCTTATTGTTTTTCTGGTGAGAAAAATGCAGGAAATGAAGGCACAAAGGAGGTCATAAAGTAGGGGTGCAACTGAAGGAAGATTCGATTGAGGTAGAGGAAAAAAATGAAGAATCATAGAATATTTTAGGTTGGAAGGAACAATAGAGATCATCTAATCCAACTTCCTTGCCATGGGTAGGGATGCCCTTAACTGGACCAGGTTGCTCAAGGCCTCATCCAACTTGGCCTTGAACATCTCCAGTGAGGGGGCAGCCACAACGTCTCTGGGCAATTTATTCCAAGCCACAACCTCTCTGGGAAATCTGTTCCAGAGTCTTGCCACCCTTGTACTGAAAAATTTCTTCCTGAGATCCAATCTAAATCTATTCTCCTTCAATTTAAATCCATTTCCCCTTGTCCTCTAACTCGTAAAAAGTTCCTCTCCAGCCTTTCTGTACGTTCCCTTCAGGTACTGGAAGGCAGCTGTAAGGACCTCCAGCAGTCTTTTCTTCTCCAGGCTGAACAACCCCAGCTCCCTCAGCCTATCCTCATAGGAGAGGTGCTCCAGCCCCTGGATCATCTTTGTGGCCTTCCGCTGAACTCGTTCCAACAGGTCTATGTCCCTGTTATGGTGGGGACACCAGAACTGGATGCAGTATCACTCGAGCAGAGTGAAGGGAGAGAATCACCTCTCCTGATCTGCTGACCACACTTCTCTTAATGCATCCCAGGACACCGTTAACCTTCTGGGCTGCATGAGCGCCCTGCCAGCTCATGCTGAGCTTCTCGTCTATCAACACCTCGAAGTCCTTCTCTTCAGGGCTGCTCTTGCCCCACTCTGAACCCAGTTTGTGTTTGTGCCTGGGATTGGCCTGACCCATGTGCAGAACCTGGCACTTTAACTTGTCGAAGCTCATGCAGTTTGCACTGGCCCATTTCTCAAGCCTGTCAAGGTCCCTCTGGATGGCTTCTCTTCCCTCAGTGCGTCCACGGCACCACACAGCTTGGTGTTGTCGGCAGACTTGCTGAGAGTGCACTCAATGCCATTGTCCGTGTTGTTGAACAGCACTGGACCCAGAACAGAATCCTGAGAAACTCTACTTGTCACTGGTCTCCACGTGGACATTGCGCCATTGACCACAACTCTTTGAGTGCAACCTTCTAGCCAGTTCCTTATCCACTGAGTGTTCTGCCTGTCAAGTCTGTGTCTCTCCATCTTAGAGACAAGGATGTCATGTGGGACAGTGTTAAACGCCTTGCACAAATCCAGGTAGATGATGAAACTAGAGTGCTTAATGTTTCATTCATGCTATAGGGCAAGGCATGGATCAGTCTTTGAATTATCCAAACTAATTTGTCTTCCTTTAGAAAAACAGCCCTTTTATAGACATAAGCTTGCTTAAACGATGTTCTTTGATGAAAATACAACTAACTAAAGTGCTAGTTCAGCAAATGTTTTCTTAACAGTGCCATTGTTTGAAAAAAATCTGGTTTGGTCTGTAGTACAGAAAAGATAGGCTGCCACATGGAGATTTTCTGTAGAACTTTTACCTATTAGTATGATAAGCAGTTTCTTATTTCTCTGTTCACTAATCCTGCAGCTGGACCCCTAGATTTACCATAGAGAAATACTTGTAGCTTTGGGTTTATTTTTATAGAAGTATTCACAGTGCATGTAAATACATTTTCAGTTGTGAATAGGATTTGTTTCCTAGCTTTGGGTCACTCTTGTCCTTTACTTTTCTTCATGCTATCATTTTCAAAATCCATATTATGTAAAGTTAGAAACGTAAGTATTTTGAATGGATTCTTCGCAATCTGATGCCACTTAATGGTTGGATGTTATTACAGGCAAATACTTAATCAGAGCTTAATCAACAAACTGGAAGAACCAAAATTAGTCGATTATCAAAATAAAATATAAATGTATTCTCTAATTGATTAGAGATGTTTGGGAGGTTCTGCAAATTAAAAGATTTTGCCCAAGCTGGAATAAAAAATCAACCTTTCTTCCTATTTTCCAGACAGAAGTAATCTTTAATAGCAGTTCAATAGTCTCTGCTCCTAAGGAAAAGTAGGGAGGAGATGAAATACGAATGGCTTGTAGAAAATACCTCATAGTATGAAGAGTGCTACTTTGAATGTGCCAATTTAATCAGGACTGGGGGAGGGACAATGAGGGAAGTCTTCCAATGAAACATTTTTTCACAGTTTATTTTCTTGTCTCCCACAGAAAAATATCTCTTAACTTACGTGGGTTTTTTGGTTTTTTTTTAAGGAGAAACAGTAGCAGAGGGAGAAAACACAAAAGCCAGCTCTCTGTCAGGAACTGTTTTTCTTCAGCCTAAATCTAGCTTTTATTATGTCCCACGGGTAGGAGGTGCCAGAGTATACAGTACTTAATCCTGTGAGAAAGGATGGCCCCTGTGTATTGCAAGTGTGTGATTCAAGGAGGGAGACTAGCCATCCTGGTGGATAGAATGCCTCTGGCAGGCGTGCAGTGTCTCAGATGTGACTTTTCCAAAACAAAATATTTTTATTCTGAGTCAAAATACTTCAGCTTTCAACCTAATTTTTTTCATATCTGTAAGTGCACCCAATAAAAGGAGTTTTTCGATAGTCTGGTTTTAGGGCTACAAGGGCTACAAATAAAAAGTGTAAAGCAAATATGAAACACATCAGAGCTTCTGAGACTGATGATTCAGGGGGAACGTAACATATTGGATCAACGTGTCTGAAGTCTTTCAGTATTTGTATTCCAGTTACATTCATCTGTTTGTCAGTTCATATGGGAGGAGAGGTGTTGACATACAAAATCTGCAGTGAGTGAATTTGAATTGACCTTAATATAAGTTAAAAAATCCTTTAATTATTTTTAAACTGTTTCAAGCAACTCCTATTTCCCAGATACTGCTGCCACCATAGGAAGCACGAGAATTCCCTCCAGAACATTGATGCCTCAAAACTGTCTTGACTCAGGAAACTGAGAGGCCGTTTCTGAAGCATGTGGTTAAAATAATGCTGGCTGGTTCTATTGGCAAAGACCTACACATAACTCCATTAAAAGGCAGTAAAGATCTAGCCATCTGACTTTAAAGTCAGATAAAAGTCACAGGGAAAGGACTCATGGAATACTTTGTCATCAGTCATTGCAGAATCAAAGAACAATATTTTCTCTGGGAAAAGTAATTAAAGGCATATTAATAATTTATTTCCATGCTTGGGGGTTGAAGGGTATTGTTGGAGACCTTCCCCCAAACAATTATATTTCACATAAAATAATTATTTTTCCTTTACAAACACATCCAGTAAAATGAAACAAAAATGAAAAAGCTGTCAAGCATGCAATTGTAATGGTGCAGTGTGAAAAGCTGGAAAGTGAAAAAGTGGCATATTGAGAGAGACATCTAATTTCTGTGTTCTGAAGTTTAATTTTGGCTGCACACTGCACTCTTAACAATAATAGAAGAAAAGGGGGAGATAAATAAATCTGATAGAATTTGTCAAACAAGAGTTTGTGCATTTAAAAAGTGTGAAGTAAAGACAGCAGCATACAGCCAGGGAAACTCTCTTTTTTCCTCTGGAGGTAGGGCAGCTTTTCACTCAAATTTAGTCTTATTCTCTGCTTTCCATATCTGAAAGGTGTATGATGAGTGATACGCCTGAAATCCAGCAGCCTACCCAAAGGAGACCTACAATTTTTCAGAACTATGTCATTTTTCAAGGGGCAAGCAAGTGAATGCTACATAGCATCAGCTGCTGGGTGTACTGCAGAGCATGGCACATTGCAAGAGAAATCAGCTGCTTAAAAAAATGCCAGGACTATTGCTAGATAAATAAATAAAAAGTAATGTAAATTAGATGCAAAAATATAGCATAGGTCAAAATAAGAATTATCTATTAAATGAGGAAAAAAATCATCTACTGATTTCTTATCAGAATACCCAGCAACTCGAGAATATTCTTCTTCTTGTTGGTTCAGCTGCTTAAGTACGTACCGTATGTAATACTATTAAGATCCTCAAAAATTCTCTATTATTATTTCTCAGCAGAAAGGCATAGTCTTAAGGATATTTTAGATTTTCTCTTTGCATCTCACCATCTTTCCTCTAAATGGTTTTCTTTTAAATGCTTAAATCTAGATTTCCTGGCAACATGGACATTTTATAAATTAACTACCTCTGCCTAGCAACTGTAGCAAAATTTCAGGGACAGTTAATGATTTACAACAACTTAAAATCTTATGTAGAGAGAAGCTCACAAGCCAGACAGAGAGAACGCATTTGCAGAGAAAGCTGTGCCATCTTTTCTAAAACGAGATCACTCTTTTGGTTGACAACTCAATGTCCTGACTTGGAAATATTGCAACACTGTGAGCCCTTTGCTGAAGTTTCAGCTTTGAGGTCTACAGCTACGATATGTGCAGATCAGTTGCGCAAAGTTTTTTAAAATGTAAATTTGTATACAAAGTTGCATAGCTGCCTTAACTCAGCCAAATATATTAAGTTTTATACATTTTAAATTTAAAAAAGCAACTGTTGTGGGCTCATGGTTTTCCAGGCATGTGGAAGGGAAACAGACCTATCCTCCTAACAGTTTATCTTCCTCAACAGCAAAAGAGCAATTCTTAAAGTTCAAAGTTAACAGAGAGCAGTTGTATATCAGCAGCAAAAGCATAAACAATTAGAAAATATCCTTCATTATGATTGTCTCAAGAGCTTTGGAAAGACTGAATTTTGACTAGACAGCCAAAGTTAAGAATTGTGATGAGTAAATTGGATAAGGCTGAGCGCAACAGAGCCTTACTCAGACATATCCCACACACTTTTGGCTCTTGCTGTTTTCACTACTGCTGCTTTTTTAGTTAACACCGAACTCACCCACAGATGTTTAAAAAATGTGATTAGAGATTCTGTGCTAGGCAGAGAAAAAAGAAAAAAAAATGAGCTGTATCAGCCTTGTCTTTCTCTTTTAGGTTTCATGAAACATTCATAGGGAAACTTCTTGAAAAAGAATCAGTTCAGTGAAAATGCACTCTAAAAAAGCCTGTGATGAATCCTGAAGCCACCCTGTTACTTTATACCAGCTAAAAATATGCACTACTACACAGAAAGTAATAGTGATTTTATTCTGATGGTGTCTTCTTCCAAAAAGGTGCCATATGGCTATGTCCTAGGTAAGAAAATAGCTGCCCTTCCAAGCCTGCCAATAGGTAAATAATTTGTCTTGGTCAGGCAGCAAGTCTGCAAGACAGTGGAATTTTCTTCTAGTGCTGTGCTTCAGAAACACCCCATGAATGAAAGACAAGTGTTTCACAAGTTTCCAGTTGGTGGTGCTTGAAGAATAGTCACAGTACTTATGTGTTCGAGTCATTTATGAGAAGTAGGTTGCAGACTTACAGAGGCTTCAAGCTGGTATCTCTGCAACAGCTTTACTCCTGGTATGAATTAAAGCAGATCCAGTGATGTTACTAGAGCTGTCAGGCTGGAAGCCTGCACATGAAGTTGCAGGAAGGTTTAGACAATAAATTACCCAGCTTTTAAACCTGCAAACAATGTCTTATTTTAAGTTTTGTCCAAGCACAACGTCTATTGTTGTAGAGATTTTTTCAGTAGTAGTTTCTGCAGTCAAAGAGCTAGTGCCCTACCAGATCCACCAGATCTTGGAACACTTCAAGTGAGAAGGAATCAGCTAAAACAGAGCAAAGCGCGGGACAGGTCTCCATCTTTATGAGCAGTAATCTCTTAATGCTTTCAAATGCTTGTCTTGAATCCTCTAACCTAGAAAATGATGTTGCTGTTAGATTTCCTAGCTTGTTGTCCTGGATGTCACTACTAGCTATATTATTAAGTATTTCAAGGAAAAAAAAAAAACACTCAACCTTCAGATTTTGAAATAATTCCATCTGTATTTGGCAGTAGCCAAATTTACTTCTTCACAGCTACCTTGGAACTTGACAATGTGTTAAAATAAATAAATAAATAGAATCTGTGTTTCCAAGAGGCTTTAGAGGATGAGCAGAGGCACATACTAAAGTGCAATGGTAAAGGAGTGGGAGTAGACAAATTTGTGAAGCTTAATAAAGTGGGAGCATTTTTTTGTAGTTGACATTTTCTGTAGTGTTGTGAACTTTGTTGTATCACTGTGGTATGTTGCTGATGCTAGAGAAGTAAGAAACCTCAAGGATCCGGGTTTGCAATGCTCTCCAAGCTTCTGAAAATAATAAATTCAGTAGTTAATGTACACAAATGCTCCTTAGCTTGCGAGAAATTCATCCCTGTGCAAGAGGCATCTGCTCAATTTCATGGACGTCAGATTCTCAATGCTGCAGGGAGCAATGGCGCTGAGGAACACACTAGAAAGAGGTGGCAGAATATTCCACCTGAGACATAATGGGTTTTGTGTAGAGGCAGATACCTGTTCTGTGAAAGGGTGGATTTTGTGAAAAGGCATCTCTCTTGCAAATGAGCAATCTGGGCTTGAGACACCCCAAAGTATCAAAGGAGGGGAAGCTGACAAATAGGGGAGAAAGCACTAGAGATGTTAACCATCACCGGTTTCCTTCACAGCACTTCAGGCTGGCTGTAGCGCTCAGACTTCCCAATTTAGGGAGTCCTTTGTCAGTTTAATGTCCTTACTGATAAGGCAGTGCCAGACACAACTCCTTTCTCATTTTACCTATTAGGAAAAATAGGGCTGGTAGCACAGCGGAGAGGATGATGCTACCCTCATTACACATCGACATCTGAAGGAGAAAGGGCAGTTAGGGGACTCAATGAAGCTGATAGACGGCTGCAAGATTTAAGAACATTTCAGTCTTTCATAGAGAGTCTGTGAAGTATGTAACCGTAAACCCTTGAGCAACACCATGTCTAGCATGGTGTTTTCACATTCTTCATGAATTTTGTTGCAAATTGCAAAATAATTAATGTTCACTTGAAGACTTATCTCCTGCAGTCAACTTACTATTTGGAATTTCAGCTTGCTTTGCTCTAGTGATTTTTCAAGGTTCTAATGATACAATGGCAATGACAGTATGAAAAAAGGCTCAAATTAGAATAAAACAGAAGAAGGAAGAGTCAAATATCCAGACTGTGAGCTTTTGCGAAAATGAGAATCACAAAATCACAGAATGTTAGGGGTTGGAAGGAACCTCTGGTGGTCATCCAATCCAAACCTACTGCCAGAGCGGGATCACCCAGAGCAGGTGCATGGGATGATGTCCAGATGGGTTTTGATTTTCTCCAGAGATGGAGACTCCACCACCTCTCTGGGCAGCCTGTTCCAGTGCTCTGTTACCTCAAAGTACGTAAGTTTCTCCT
The DNA here is from genome assembly GCF_000703405.1 of Apaloderma vittatum. Taxonomy (NCBI): domain Eukaryota; kingdom Metazoa; phylum Chordata; class Aves; order Trogoniformes; family Trogonidae; genus Apaloderma; species Apaloderma vittatum. The sequence goes on from NW_009694827.1 coordinate 48,236, forward strand.
CATACTTAGATGGAACTTCCTATGATCAAGTTTGTGCCCATTACCTCTTTGCCCTACCACTGGGCACCATTGAATAAAGAATGGCCCCATCCTCCTGACACCCACCCTTTAAGTAGTTATAAACACTGATAAGATCCTTCCTCAGTCTTCTCTTCTTCAGGCTAAAAAGACCCAAGTCCCTCAGCCTCTCCTCATCAGAGGGTTGTTCTAGTTCCCTAAGCATCTTCGTAGCCCTTTGCTGCACCCTCTCCAGCAGTTCCCTCTCCTTCTTGAACCAGAGAGCCCAGAACTAGGCACCATACTCCAGATGCAGCCTTGGCAGGGCAGAGGAGAGGGGGAGGATGACCTCCCTGAACCTGCTGGCCACAGTCTTCTTGATGCACTCCAGGATGCCACTGGCCTTCTTGGCCACAAGGGCACATTGCTGGCTCATGGTCATCCTGTTGTCCACCAGGACTCCCAGGTCTTTTTCCACAGAGTTGCTTTCCAACAGGTCAGCCCCTAACCTCTACTGCTACCTGAGGTTATTCCTCCCCAGGTGCAGGACCCTACACTTGTCCTTGTTGAATTTTAACAGGTTTCTCTCTGTCCAACTCTCCAGCCTGTCCAGGTCACACTGGATGGCAGCACAGCCCTCTGGTGTGTCAGCCTCTCATCCCAGTTTTGTATCATCAGCAAACTTGCTGAAGGTACACTCTCCACCCTCATCCAGATCATCAATGAATCTATTGAACAGGACTGGACCCAGTACCAAGCACTGGGGAACACCACTTGTTATGGACCCTCAACTAGACTCTGTGCCACTAATCACAACCCTCTGAGCTCTCTCCTTCAGCCAGTTTTCAATGTACCCCACTGTCCATTCATCCAACCCATACTTCCTAAGTTTGCCTATGAAGATGATGTCAAAAGGGTTGCTGAAGTCAAGGTAGAAAATATCCCCTGGTTACATTATCACTCTTGTAACATCCACTCTTATAACTTTTTTGTGGACTTTTCATAACATACACTTTGACAGATATTTAAGAACTATGCATGAATGCTACTGTGCTTTTCCTTTCCTACATCCTGTCTTTAAGAGCAGGTGGACTTCTTCAGTGGATTGAAACTTCTCACTTGTGTAAGAATTGCATTGTGTATTGTAATGGTAAAAAGCAGTAGAGAGTGATGCATTTGGTCACTATACTTTAAGCCAAATCTTGGCTTGAATTTCAAATGAAAATAAGTAACTACTTCATCTTTAATCCTAAGGTTTTCACTGATTCCCATGATGGAAGAATCCATCACAATAGTTGATGTAATTGTTTAGTTCTTCCTCTGTTGAGGACCACAGAACCAAAATTGCAGGGTATTTGTAGTTAAGGAAGGAAAACTCAGTGCAGAAAAACTTTCACAACAGCAGAGATTTGATCAGGATGGGAACAGGGTGCATTTTCAGAGCAATGAGAAAAAAACAAGGCCGTAGAGTCCCTGGAATGAGCTGCTGGAATCGTTATCACAGTTCCAGGTCCAGTTTGGCACCCACCATGGCTGCACCTGCTGATGCCATTTTGGTAACATGTACAAATCACTAGTTATAAAGGAGAGAACCATGAAACTGGCAACAACTGGCTGTGACTGTATGAAGTAATTAGCTAGCCTGAAGCCCTAGGCATCAGTACTTAAAAAGAGCCAGGTGGATTGCCAGGGAAGCCTTTATGTTTTCTTCCTCTCTGCTCCCCACCCTCCTGAGAACAATAGTAGCCAAACATTGTAGAGATGTTTTGCAAACTGCTTGCTAAACAGAGCTTCCCAAGGGTGAAACCCATTGCTCTCTCTTCTTGTTTCACACACATCTTTCAAACATCTATGCTCCTTCACAGAGATTTTCCACTTATATTTTGAAATGGAATATAACATTTTGCATCTTATATGAATGTGCTGAGTGTAAGCAGAAAAGATAGAGTTCTTGTGTGGTGTTGAACAGTGTGAGCTTTAGTTTGGCCATTTGTCTAATTAGGTAAATTTTTTAGTGTGTGCTTCGTATAGGCTAATTAGAAGAATCTGGCCTACGGTCATGCTATTTCTTCCTTGAAGATTTGATTGTTCTACGGCTTTGTTGGAACAGATTGGTTTCTCTGATTCAGACTGGGAATGAAGAAATACCACAGGTGGCAGAGGGTGAGAACAGAACCTTAGCTGCCGTGTTGATAAAGACAGACTGCAAGTCCTAAATGGATGATATTGCTGCTTGTGAAAAGTCAGTTCTGTTCCTCACTGATTTTCAAAGACATTTCAGTTAAATGTCCAGCAAAACTACAATCACAGTAATTGCATAACAATTGCAATCACGGGCTTCTCTGGCCTTTGTGGAAGCAGAGTAACTATTTGTTATAGAGCTGTGGATAGGTTTGCAAATGCCCTGGCAGTATCAAGTTGCTGAAAAACTATCTGGGGATCAGGAGTAATGTATGGACAGAAACATATGAGATCTACTTTAGCCAAACTTGGCATGTAGAGTAGGGTTATAGGTTGGACTTGATGATCCCAAGGGTCTTTCCAACCTGACTGTTTCTATGATTCTATGCAGAGGGGTATCCAAACAAATCCCAGCCTCTCAGAGGCAAGGAGGAAGCAAGGAAACTTTCAATACTGAAGCTTTGGGGGTATGTTTTCCCTCTCATTGCTTTTCCTCATTTCTGTGTTTACTCCCCACAAGTATATCATACTCATTACCTCCCTTCTATTCACTTTATTATGATGTAAAATAAGAAATTTTAGGTTTTATTGCCATACATAAGGAGTATTGTCACATACATGCTACAGAGCAGCATACAAAAACAGGCAGACTTGAGAATACTCAGGTAAAAATTTATTGTTCCTTGAAAGGTGGGAATTTCACCAACCATGCAAAATATTAAATGGCCAGAGTAAGAGCCTAATGTCTTCTGCAACTATTTGTCTATTAGCAGGCATGTTCTGCCCTTCTTTCAGGTGATCATGGTTTAGTGCTTCTGGCCATTTTTTGCAATTGGTGATGGGTTTCTTTCTGCTCCATGTAGTCCTACATACTGGATTGTATGAACTCTGATCCTCAAACTAGAACAGGGAATTGGTTTCCTGGAACATGTACATGTATAAAGGCCAAATCCTGAGCTCAGCTGAATGGGGCACAATTGCAGAGAGCTATAAGACCTGACCCTGCATCAAGCTGATAGATTGTGGCCTAGAGGTGTTGAGCCTAAGCAGATGCCAGGCAACGAAGTGTATGTGGTGATACCACCAGTGTGCAGATAACAGAGTATTTTCCACTCACGTGAAAATTGGAACAGGGCTGCAGAGGAAGAAACAAACTTGTGCAGGTGACTGGATATGAATTCCAGCTACTCCTTTCCACTTTAAGGAACTGGAAGTGTTGCTTCCCCAGTTAGCAGATGCTATCCCCTCTGTGCCCCTTGGCACTCTGTTCAGCATATTGGCTGTTAACTCCTACCTGTCCATTTCTTTGTGCTATTCTACCCCTGCTTCTCATATTTTGTGCTTGTTCTCATTTGCACTCTCTGTTGTTTTTTGGCCCTGTTTCTGTTTTCCCCATTAACCATCTTCCTCTTTGGAGATTTTCAATGTAAATCTACAGGGCTAAGTGAAATACAGGTTTGGCCCTTACCTGAGGCTTAGAACAAAGCAGCCATCTGGGCTGCAAGCCCTGCTTGGAGTTTGCAAGGCAGTGCATGGTTTTTGGTGAGAGATGCTGGGCAGGAGTCAGCTGGTGCTCTGTTACAGCCATGGGTGCACAGCTTCATTCTTTTTGCTATTTTTCTCTGCATTTTTATGCTACTCGAATGGTACTAGAATAGTCTCTCACAAACTCATCAAATGCCCTTGGAAAGCCTGTCCCAAGGCTTTGAAGGGCCCCCTCAACCTCAAAGGAATCCTATCTTGCAGGCAAGAGGCCTAAGAAAGAGTTGAGGAGGTCTGTGTCCTCTTTTCACATGTGGGTGCAGCAGTGGGGAATGGCTGCTTGGCTTAATGAGCTTCCAGCCCTCCCCTCTGCACTTCTTTGCTGGCTTTGAAGGGGTAGAGCTGCAGAATATGCGCTTCTCTTTGTCCACCGAGTCAGCAGGGAGATGTAAAGGAGCTAAGGTGACCAGAGGCTGCATCTCTGTCATTGAATAAGGGGAAGGATTGGGCAACCCCGTAACTTTCACATGGGTATCTTTGATTTTGGGGGAATTCTCTTCCTCAGGACATGATAAAATGTAGGAAGGGTGATGGACCAAGAGAGAATGTGTAGAAAATGCAGGCCTTCAGCATTTACCTCGTGACTTTTCAGAGTTGTGGTGTCCTCAGGCTTGCCCAGAAAGCTACATGATTGCCTGCAGGTGGAATCAAGTACCTCTCTAGGTTTCCCACACATCATGCTGAGGGGACAGGAACGATGCAGAAGACAAGTTCCCATGGCAGTCTGACTGCCAGCCCCAAGCAAAGAGCCTCTGTAAGCCCCTAAGCAGAGTAATTCTCATTTCAGAGCCAAGGGCAGCATGGTTTAACATCAGCATGGTTTAACACCACGCTCCTAGTTTCTAGAAAAGGGAATGGGAAAATACAGCAGTAAGTGACAAAGCTGAGTCTGTGGTGTCAGGGTGCGAGAGGCTGTAGTTAGAACAAGAAAGGAGGCAGAAAGAGAGCTAGGGGGGACAGGAACAGGTTGTGAAGGCAGTAGGGGATGAAACCTAATCTTTAGAGAGTCTACCGCATGTTGAGAACATCACAACTTCATCAGGAGTGGTGCCCTGCTCTTCAAGAGAAAAAGAAATAAATACATGCAGGCCTGCGCTGTCATGAGGGGTGTTCTTTACATTATGTGCTGCTCCAGGTCAAGAGTCTGACACTTTTGGATATAACTGTTAATTGATAGTAATTCCTCAGGTCCCTTCCTGATTCCAGAAGGACTGATAGGGTGATCTGTTGTATGTGGGGAAAAATACATGGTTCCCCAGCCTGCTTTGGGTAGATAGCACTACTGAGCAGTTTGGAAGGAACGAAATGCCATATGTTCCTGTTCCCAGAGAACTTCAAGACACAGCTTCCACAGCTTATTATGTTTTTCACATTATCACAAATTAAGGTATTTTTCAATGACTAATGCTTGGCTCTTTGATCAGCTAATCTTAGGAAGGAAGCGGAATGAATTTAAATCTCTGAATAGGTAAAATAAGCTGTATTTCATTTCATGGTGTTGTACTAATAATGAGTTTGGGAGTCCATACTGTCATTTTTAATCCTAAAGAATGAAAAGCCCTGAAACCACTAGAAGAAGGTAGAAGCAAGGATGTGTGGAATTAAAAAAACAAGCCTCAGAGGATAAACTGCACAGTGAATTATGATTCATGCTGCAACACAGATTGGAGCTTGTCTCACGCAAGGAATCATCAGGAAGCAACAAGCAGTTAAGGATGAACCCAGAGCATGCCTGCAATTTTAATGGCAGAAGCCAATCCTCGATAGGCATGTTTATTTGTTACAGTGAGCCAGATGAGTTCATTTTGGATGCTGTCACCTGAAAAGCATTCTTCTCTTCCTTTCTGGCTCTAGAGTAAGCATGTAAGATGGTGATCTTGCATGAGGCTTAATAATTCAGGCAATGTGTATGCTGTTTGGAGTAACATTAACAGAGCCTTTTGGCACATGCAGGCACACTAACAGATTGTAAAGCTACACAGAACTCCAAGGAAAAGAAGCTGTTTCCTCAGATGGCTTCCCATCCGTTGATATAAGTCAGCCAGTTCCTCCCCCTTGCATTTCATCCCAAGATCTGCCTGGGTTTTTTGATCTGCCTCCTAAAAACAGGCAAGGTGATGGTGTGCTGCTGGGTACAAGGATTGTTCCAGAATCAGATCCAGCTGCTCTTTCACTTTAAGGACTTCACTATCAATTCACAGCTGTACAGTTTAACCGGAGAAAGTGAAGGCAAATCTAGCTTCTTTTCTTCTACTAGTTTTGTCTAGTTGCCTTGTTCAGGTTACTCCTGTTTCCCCCATTTGCTGAGACCAAGAGCAAGTAATGGTCCAAAATATGGAAACTTTAATATACTTCTAGTCCTGTGGTGAGTCCTGTAAAGCCTCATCACCCTTGCTGTGATCATGCTGGTCACACAGTTTGAAGTTCCCGCAGTGCATAAGCTGGTTTGCTGCAGGAGGTGCAGGTGTGAGCATCCCAGAGCTGTGGTCTTGCCCTGATCAGATTTGCCTGATAAGAGGTCATCTCTTTCCTCAAGTCTCTTATGTAAATCCTTGGCAGATTGACTGGCTTTAATGATCTAGGAGAGGAGGTTCTGCACATCCCTTTTCATTAACAGAGAAGTTCCTGCTCTTTGTAAAAACATATTTCATTGGTTTGGGAAATTCTGCAGTTTAATGAGGCAAATGTTCTTCTTGAGAATGACAGTTTTGCTAGTGGTGCTGTTTATTTTTATAATGCTTTATGTCCTTGAGGTTTTATAGGTTGGGATAAACTAGGCAAAATAGAAAGCCAAAAAGCAAATAATATTTAGCATCTGTCAGGCATTCAGCTGACAGAGTAAAACGGGAATGAGGAGTTATTATTACTTTAGCCTAAGTGAAAATCTCAAAATTACATGAAAACTGGCTTCAGTCGTTCAGGTTTTTCAATTTTGTGGGGTTTTTTTTGTGGCCTAGGCTTTCTAAAGATGATAGTGAAAAATTAAGAAATGTCTTACTCTTGCTGTGCCTTCAGGACTTGCTACAAAATACAGAACCTACATCTATTATCTGTGGTGAGCTACGGCCACAGAAGGCCCTATAGCATGGGAAAGGTGAGAGGGGAATGAGAGTCAGGTGCGTGGCTAGCGCACTGCCCCTGCCGTGGCACAGGGGTTAGGTGCCCCCTTGGGACAAGAGAAAGCCTAGTGCTCAGTGATTTACTTTTTCCTCTGGTCCCTATCACTGGAAGCATCGCACTGTACCAGGCCAGTGTGTAGCACCGCAGAGGGAGCAAGAAGCTAAAGCCTTCTTCATCCTTCCAGTAAGTATGGGATTGCAGGGTGACAGGCAAAATTTCCATGCCATTAGCATTAAAGATAGGCCTGGCTTAGTAACCTTTACTTTTCTCTTACAAGTAACTTTTTGTTATGTTTGCCAGAATAATAAAACAACAGAGGCCAGGAGCTGTGCTAGTGAATGACGACAGAGACTCCAGCTGAAGTGATCGGTCACTGCCTGGCAGACAGCCACCCGTGTGGCCTTTGTAAAGCCTAGGATAGGAAGAGTTAATCAGCTGCTAATGACATCTAAAAAAAAATCAGCCACTTGAGCTAGCCTGCAAGGAAATGTCACTGATGCTGAGCACCACTCCCGTTGGGACTTGCAAGCTCGCACACAGCTTCTGCCTCTGAGTTCCTTCCTGGAGGTGCCTGTTTTCCTTCCACCCTCTTTTTCCCTTTGAAAAGGCTGTGGTGATGTGAGACCACAGCAGGTTGAAGTGAGCATCTCTGTGCTCGCTCAGCACCAGCCCATTTCATACCAGGGACACGTCTGCATGTCCCACCATGCCTGTGGCCAAGAGCCCAAATGCACCCTCTCCGCTACGTGGTTTTCACAGAGGAACTGTGATATCAAATGAGGGCTTCTGTAGTGAGCAGGAAACCACTTCTGGCTGTGTTTTTTCTTGCCTGGGAGTGGGGTCAGTGTTCGTTGTATGTGTTCTCAGTAGCGTACAGCAGTCACGTAACTACTGCAGTGGACAAGAGTGATCCTGTTGGGATGTTTGGTACCACGGGGGACTGTTCTGCAGTTTGCAGGCTTATGCACGTTCATTGGCCACGAGAGGCCCTCATGCATGTATAAATATGCTTTGGGACCCGCTCTGTACGCCTTGTTGACCAAGGCTGTTAGCTATTACTGTGACAGATATGATAGCTGGAAAGAATATGAATGAACAGCAGTGGAGAAGTAGCATTATTTTAGAAAAAGATTCATATGGAGCAATTTGACAATGGGGAGTGCTTTCTCCAGACAGAAGATTCCAGTAACAGGGAGAACTTGTTTTTACTCAGTGATTTTTCTTCTCTCTGTTTTTGTGTCAGAGCTCTTTCATTTCATAGTGATTAAAAGAAAATGCTTTGGAACCAGCAGAAATGATTTACAGTGTAGTTCTTTAGAATAAGAAAATCAATCAAAATATTTTAAAAATAGAAGATAATAACTGGAGCTGCTCATCAAGATTTAGGACTAACTGTGGGCTTGATTGAGGACTCTAAAATTAGCTTTTATTTTATTTTTCATGTAGGCACGTGCAAAGCACAACAGTATAATTATCAAGCTGAATTGTCACTGAAAAATTACTTAACTGGATCTTTGTAGTGGATTAAAACAGAGTATCTTTTCCTGCTGTAAATCTGTTCAGAAAATGATCTCTATCTCAGTGCTTGTAGCTCCTTGTTTGAGGCTATGTTTCTGCTTCAGATATTTTGTAAGGCATAAGCCTGTATCTACTCCTACTTCAGTAGGAATACTCTGATTTACATCAAATGATGAATCAGTTCTACATTTATTCTTTATTAGCCACTTAGATTTCTCCATGGATTTAAAGCTTCTTGAAAACTAGTGTTGGCAAGCAGTAGTCTTAGCGCTGTCCTGCACAGCTGCTTCTCATTGTCTTCCTTGAAATCTTGATTGCTTCTGAGCAAGGGGTGGAGCCAAATGAAATGTGGAATTTATATGTATTTGCCTTAATTTTCCCCACTTCCTTCTGTGGCTCTCAAACATTTCATGCTTAGAGAACTACCACAGAGTTTCTCTGTGGGTGGTATGGTTTATGCCCCAAAAAATCCCAGTTTAGTTAATTATATAAAGGGCAGAGAACTCATAATTATAAGAAACTGGACCAATTTGCTTTTAAACCTTAAACATTTTACATGGCTCCCAAAAGACAGTAAAAATGGAGGTCTTTGTGCATCATGACAAATAAGAACAGGTGATTTCTCAGGTATGTTTTGTGCAGAATGCCCCATAAGGCACCAGAAGGGTACTTGAGAGATTGGGTCCCTCCTGAGTTTCTCATAATGCTGGGCTGTAATGAAGTCAGCTCTCAGCTGCTCTATTGCAAAACTGAATATACATTAATAGATCATCTAAATGCGGCACCTGGGCATCTGTTCCAAATGTAGTTGGTGTCCTTCCTCCTCTCCTGCAAAATGGTGGTACTTCGTTATTCAGATTACTTTATTTTGTACAGGGTGCTGGTGGTGTTATGAGAAGAAAGCAGAAGTTAATTGCTTAAAATAAAAGTGGAAGGGTATTTCACAACATGGTGAATTGCTTAGGATTTGTGTAAGAGCCAAACTAGCGCACTCATTTCTTCTGGCTTAAAATGAATATTAAATAATATATATGTTATATATAATCACTTCAGAATGTGTTAAACGTTTTCTTCAAATTAAATCATTGCCAAAATTAAACTAAAATTTCTGTTACCTCCAAAGTAACAAATGCTTTAAAATAGAAAAATAATTAAACCTCTCATTTTGGAGACATCAAATCAAATGTCTTCAATTTGAGGTGGTTTTTTCCTAAGAGTGTTTCTTCTAGAAATAATCTGATCACACATTAGCAAAGCTTTTCAGTGAATCCAAATATCTAGTCATATATTTTTCTTCCTGGGGGGAAAAAAAAAGAAGTATCTGAAAATGTTTATCTAGTTCACATAGTTGAAGCAGTCAGAACTTTGTTATCCTCCTACGACCTCCAAGTCCTAGATGGCTCAGGCTCCTTTTCATTTAGGTCTGAGCTTCTTCTAAATAGAAACTACCAAACCTAGGGCTGTTTCCTGAACCATAAAGTACATTAGCCATCAAAGGGAATGGAAAGTTTCCTCCATTTACTGAAGAATTAATAAGCAAAGTGCAAGGACGGTTACAATTTAAGAGGCAGGAGCACAGCCCTGGTTGCCTGGAAACAGGCGGATGCCTTTGGAAAGCCACACCAGGCGTATTCAGGAGAGCGGCCTCTTGCACAACCTGACACCCGTCTTGTCCCTTTTAAAAACATGGCTTTTCTCACTGCTTTTTATCAAGACTTTACTCAGTTTTGAAATTCATCTATTCTTCAGTGTGAGGACCTATCACATGGTATCTGCGTGTTAGAGATGGACCTGAATGTGGGTCCCATATCCAAACTTTGAAGAAACGAGCCAGCATTCCGATTTCATAACCACTATTTTTCTTGTACTGCTGATCAAACTGCTCAGGAGGAGTGTTCAGACCTGGGTCAACCTACATAACTATAGCAAGCAGATTTTGCCAGAAGCCATACAGGAAGTTGGGCTCAGTTTAAAACCTCTCTTTCATCTTAACCAAGCTGATTTAATGTAGTATGCATAAAATAAGTTCTTATATGTCTGCAGAAAAACTAATGTCAAACCCCAACCTGTTGTGAGAGAACCAAAATTAATCATTTTATTAACATTGCCAATGTATTTAATTTTCGTGCATGCTTTCCATGTAACTTCAGCAGCAAAACTATACAAATAATATTCCCTGCAGTGAAAAAAAAACCAAACACCAAAACAACTTAGGACTTCAGGTATATAAAAATTATCTAATGAGTATGATATTATAATTAAACTAAAGCTGTAAGGGACTGGGTTAGCAGAAAGCTCATAAGGTTTTATAGACATTATGTCAGCCTGAGTCTGTGATCCTGGGCTGGTCCAGCACCATCTCCATCCAGACCAATTACCAGCTCCAGAGGTGCCAAGCTGACCTACACTGTTCTCCCAACGCTCCCTTCTGAGCGCAACAGAGGGCCCCATCTGCCCACTGGTCCCAACCCACAGGGAAGTCTGTTGCCTCCCTGGAGTCAGGCTGGCAGAAGTCTCAAAATCGGCAACTCTTGTTCTTGTGGGAGACTTCAACTTACCAGACATCTGCTGGAAATACAACACAGCAGAGAGAAAACAGTCCAGGAGATTCCTGGGGTGTGTGGAGGATAACTTCCTGACTCAGCTGGTAAGTGAGCCTACCAGGGGAGGTGCCTCGCTAGACCTGCTGTTCACAAACAGAGGACTGGTGGGTGAGGTTGGAGGCTGTCTTGGGCTTAGTGACTGGGAAATGATAGAGATTTTGATTCTTGGTCAAGTAAGGAGGGTCACCAAAACCTCTGCCGTGGAGTTTCACAGGGCAGACTTTGGCCTTTTCAGGACACTAGGTCAGAGACTCCCTTGGGAGACAGTCCTGAAGGGCAAAGGGATTCCAGAAAGGTTGGGCATTCTTCAAGACTGAAGTCTTAGAGGCGCAGAAGCAGGCTGTCCCCATGTATCATAACATGAACTGGTGGGGGAGGCAACCAGCTTGGCTGAAAGGGAGCTTTGCCTGCAACTCGGGGAAAAAAGAATTTACCACCTTTGGAAGAAGAGACAGGGAACTTAAGAAGAGCACAGGGATCTAGTTAAATCACACAGAGAAAATATTAGAAAGGCAGAATCCCAGCTGGAACTGAATCTGGCCACAAGAGATAATAAAAAATGTTTTTATGAATATATTAACAGCAAAAAGAGAGCCAAGGAGAATCTCCATCCTTTATTGAGTGCAGGGGGGAACATTACCACCAAGGATGAGGCAAAGGCTGAGGTACTTAATGCCTTCTTTGCCTCAGTCTTTAATAGTCAGACCAGTTATCCTCAGGGTATTCAGCCCCCAGAGCTGGAGGACAGGGACAGAGAGTGGAATGTACTCCCCCATAACCCAGGAGGAAGCAGTTAACGGCCTGCTGCACCACCTGGACACTCACAAGTTGATGGGGCTGGACAGGATTCATCCAAGAGTGTTGAGGAAACTGGTGGAGGAGCTTGCCAAGAGACTCTCCATCATTTATCAGCAGTTCTGGTTAATAGGGAAGATTCTAGACAACTGGAGGTTTGCCAATGTAACACCCATCTACAAGAAGGGCTAGAAGGAGGATATGGGGAACCGCAGGCCTGTCAGCCTGATCTTGGGGAAGATTATGAAGTTGTTCGTCTTGTGTGCTCACATGGCATGTGCAGGACAACCAGGGGATCAGACTCAGTCAGCATGTGTTCATGAAAAGCAGGTCCTGCTTGACCAACCTGATCTTTTTCTATGACCTGGTGACCTGCCTAGTGGATGAGGAAAGGGCTGTGCATGTTGTCTACCTGGACTTCACTAAAGCCTTTGACACTGTCTCCCACAACATTCTGCTAGAGAAGGTCATGGCTCATGGCTTAGACAGGTGTACTCTTCAATGAGTTAAAAATTGGCTGGATGGCCGAGCCGAGAGAGTGGTGGTCAACGGAATTAAATCTGGTTGGTGGCCCATCACAAGTAGTGCCCCCCAGGGCTCAGTTTTGGGACCAGTCTTTTTTAATATCTTTATCGATGATCTGGATGAGGGCATTGAGTGCGCTCTCAGTAAATTCACAGATGACACCAAACTGAATGGGAGCGTTGACCTGCTGGAGAGCAGGAAGGCTTTGCAGAGGGATCTGGCCAGGCTGGATTGATGAGCCAAGGCCAATTGTATGTGGTTCAACAAAGCCAAGCGAGCTTTCTGCCCTTGGGCCACAACAACACCAGGCAATGCTACAGGCTTGGAGAGGAGTGGCTGGAAAGCTGCCAGGCAGAGAGTGACCTGGGGGTGCTCGTGGACAACTGGCTGAACATGAGCCAGCAGTGTGCCCAGGTGGCCAAGAAGGCCAATGGCATCCTGGCCTGTACCAACAATAGTGTGTCTAGCAGTGTTCGTGCCCCTGTACGCGGCACTGATGAGGCCACAGCTTGAGTACTGTGTTCAGTTTTGGGCACCACAGCACAAGAAAGGCATTGAGGTGCTGGAGCAGGTCCGGAGAAGAGCAACAAATCTGGCGAGGGGTCTAGAGAACAAGTCTTAGGAGGAGCAATCGAGGAACTGGGTTTGTGTAGACATGGCACTTCAGGATACAGTTTAGTAGTCATGGTACCATTGGTTTGACAGTTGGTCTTGATGATCTCAGAGGTCTTTTCCAACTTTAATTATTTGATGATTCTGTGATTCTGTGTTCCCAGCTTCTGAGTAGCAAAAACAACTAAACAGACTAAGAACAGACTTTATCAGAGTCCCCAGGCATGGAAGGAGTTACTTTGTTTGAAAACGAGTAAAGAAAATAATGACTACTTTAGAGTGCAGAAGCGGACAGACTCAAGATACCAGCCTTATGCCTTACACACTATTTGATTGCTTGAACCTTTCATTACCACAGTTCCCCCTGTGTCAAGGTGGAGATAATGCATTTTTCCTGGGACTATTGTGACAGCTAGTGCTTTAGCAATTGCTTTGATGTCTTTGAAGGAAAAAATATCCCATTTGCCTAAATTTGGACTGACAGAACATTGTGAATCAGGTGCAGGTGGCTTTGACCAGATTCCTGTAGAGCTTTTTATTGCATGAGGTGTGGTTGTTTTATCAAATACAGCTTTCCTTTTTTCATAGCCTCCCAAAGCACCATGATGTCCCCAAAGATGTGACACTTTTGCAAAGAATTGTTTGTCCTTGCATAACTCCTGTGTGTGCTGAGAAATAGGAATATTTCATGAGAGTCTTTTTGCCTGGTAATTTTATCAGTTCTTATCAGGATGTGGAGAAAGAAATGGCAGTAAATTGGATATCTTACCTTGAAAAGCTTTCAAAAAGAAAACGTGACTTAGTGAATAGATGCCTGGAGAGGAAGGTGGTTTTTTCTCTTTTTGGGTTACAGGAACACAGACAGATCAATATGACAGAGAGTTGTGTTAGTATTCATGAGCCAACTTTGCCTTGAGAGCTTGCTGTAATGGCTTGAGAAACATGCTCCAGCGTAGTGGCTAAATGGTAGATTGTATTCAGCGTCAGAGGCTGGGGAGTGGTGTCAGGTCCTGAATACCAATCAGGCAGGAGCCGATGATTGCTGTAATTTGCCGATGGCTGTGAAGTGCCTGAGATAGACCTTAAAACCTTCCCTTTTACTGCTTCTCTCTGTGTTTATCATGGTGCACAGAGAGTACTGTGTGGCAACTCAAACAAATAAATATATTCCTCATGTCGTCAGATTATGTGGCACTAGGCCTCGTGGCAAACACAGGAAGCCCTCTATATCCTGGAACATTAAAATGGTTCTTCTTAAACAAATCAGTTAAACTTTGTATTATCAACTCAGAGAAGGAAGGGGAGCAGGAGAGAGGAGGACTCTCTAGGGTATCGCCAGTTCTCAAAAATGGTCTCATTGTGTAAAATCTGCATGTTAAAATGAGGCAAGCATCCAGCTGTGGTTAGATTAAATCCTTTTCCTTACTTGAAAAAAAATACAAGGTTAGATGCCTCCATTTCATTATTTTCTCTTATCTCTTTTCAGTACTGTGGGCCAATACTCCAGCTGGTATAAATTAATATCATTAGGCAGATAACAGCAGCTGAGGCCCAAGAGCTTGGTAAGGGATGGGCTGATTTTTGTTTAGCCTAACATTTAGCCTCACGTTCCTGGTTGCTTTTCCTTGTGTTATTTTTGCGGAGTCTGTAAGCAAGATCTCTTCCTCAGCACCAGAGAGATAAGCATGTCACATCTAATAGGAACAGACTGCTTACCATTTCTGTAGTTCCCTATATTTGAGGCACTCACAACAAATTTTATGCTGTCAGAACTTGGCACGTTATGGCTCACGTGCCATTGCTTATGCTTGCTGAGGCAGCATCCCCAGCCAGCGCTGACAGGGAGCAGCTATGAAGGCAGCATCGATCTCAGCCTGCTTTGTGCACTATCTGTGCCCAAACTGAGGCTTCCAGCCTTAAGGCAGGCAGGTCTTGCTGTTCTTAATTGACATATCAAGCAACAGAGGCCAGGAAGAGCCACCTAGCCTGCCTGATGCTGTCTGCAGCCTAACCATGGATATATAACATATATATGCTTTGCTGCCGAAACACATTTAGTGACTAGCACAGCCAAAGAGGAGGCAGGTACTCCAAACAAGAAGCAGGCACATATACACTAGGGTAGATGTACAAACTATGGATCTACAGTTCTGTCTTATTTAGGTGGAGATCCTGAGAGAATTCAATGTGTTCAGAATCTTGTCATCCTTCTGCTGTTGGGTGAGTGACAGAGGGACTGCAGAGAACAACTCCCTGGACCAGAACAGCTTGGTCCTCCCCGAGCAGGTCTCCTCACCAAACAGGAGATGGGGCTCATCATATCCTGCCTGACACAGGGGGTGCCCTACTGGCCGTAAGCATCCCGCAGGCACTATTATGCCAGTTAAATGTGTTATCATGATGCGTATTTTGCAGGCAGATGATTAAAGCTTTTTGGTTAATTATTATAATTAGGCTGTACAGAGAGAGCAGTGTGAAGAGCCCTTGTTGCTCCAAGCCTGGAGGTAGTTACTGAAAATAGACTTTATAAGGCAAAAAACATTGTCTGCCCCCAGCTTCAGTGTAATGCCTTCCCCCATGTTACAGCTGGGGCTGACACAGGAAAATGCCACGTAATACCCAGAGGCTGCCTGTCTCTAAGAAAACAGACACTGGGTTCATTATGGGGTCCCCTGTATCGCAGGGACACCTGCTGGAAGCAAAGCCTCCACAACATCTGGAGGAAGTTGGCCAATTGCTCTGGACCACGATTATGTTTTGAAATACAACTAAGATCTCATTTAAATGCAACTAAGCTCTCATTGTTGTCTTTCCTCAGTTAATTGTACTTCTCTGTGTCTTTGTTAAGTTTCCTAGGCATCAGCACATATGAGCAGATGATTAAAAATTCTCTTTGATTTACATGATAAACGTAAATGGCAGATGACTGACCTTGTGCCATACTATAACACTTGTTAAAATGCTCCTTCTGTAAGAGAGTTTTTTACTCCTGCTGTTCCTATGAAGAGCCCTGACTTAGTCCTTAGGGAGGCTGGAGGCTGCACTGTCCCCTCTGACTGGAAATGTCATCTGGAGCTGACAGTACTGCAAAGCCTTAAGAAAAGTCACTGTGTATTTTGCTCTGTTCTGGAAGCAGAGCAGCAGACTGCTCCTTGCATACTGTTATGTCTGAGGACAGTCAGATAACAGAGGCAACATCCCATCTCCTCCCCTGGTCCTCAGGAGCAACAAGCCCCTTTAGAAGCAAATGGAAGGGACAGACCTTATTCCTCAGGATCAATCCTGACAAGCTCAGTGCCTATCATGCAGAGCAGGGGAAACTCCTTTTGTGTGGTGGGCATTTATGTCATTGTGCTGTGGAGCTGTAGAGGTAATAGTTGTAAGTACTGGCTTTAAGAGATTTAATGCTTAAGCATTTAGGAATGGTAAGTCAATCACTTTAACTCATGTATCTTTCAAGGAAATTCCATTATGAGTGCTGAAGTGTTGTGGTAGTACCCTTAGGAGCCGTATCATTTGGGATTGCTAAGGGCATAAAGTAAGGGGATTTTTTTATCTTATCCACTAAACTCCTTTAAATCACTCTTTTGCAGCTGTCATTGTGTATTGGTAATCGTGCAGTTGATACCAAGTCATCATCTCTCCAGGCCTCTAGTGAGTGGTAGGGCAAACGCTGAAAGTCATTGTGTTTTCAGCTCCTTACCCACTCCTCTCCCAATTTAGACTTGTGCCTGGTGTTACTCCATCCTAGGTGCAGAATCTGGCATTTCTACTTGTTAAATTTCATCTCATTAATTATAGCCCTATAGTCGGTCTATATCCCTCTGCAAGGCATCTTAAAGCTGCTAATGCAGCATTTTCAAAAAGAAGCATGAAATCTGCAAACAAGTGCTTGTAATACCTCTACCAAGAAAGCACAGTCAAGGTACGATGTCTCATACCATAGAAATGTGGGGCTTGTGGTGGTGGAACTTCCTTCAGGAGAATGGCGTTGTCTAGGTCAAGTTTCAGTCTCTGCAGAAAGGTGAGGTGCCCAGGAAAAAGACATTTGCTGTCTGCAGAAGGGGAATTTGGTACATCTCAGCTTCTGCTCTTCCATTCCAGTGTAACTGCGAAGCTGATATCTAAGAATCATAGGTATCGTTCTGTGATCAGATATGGCTGTAGATACATGCTTCTTAATGCACATGTATAAAATGGGGGTAAAATCCAGCATGTATTAGATATTGTAAGGCCTCCATTCTGTAGCATTCTTCATCCGTAGATCAAGGGTAGAGAGGCCCTTTATTACCAGAGTTCTGCAAACACAGCTTCTCAGTGTTCAGGTGATTGTTATCAATCATTGTAACGTAGATTAGCTTTAAAGTCCATGTAAGGACAAATCTCCCATCTTCTTCTTCACCACCGCTACTGCTGAGCACCAGTCAGAAGTTTTACTTTCTTTGAATGTTTGTTTCAAGCTTTCGTGATGCAGGTCCTTCATGGAAAATGACAGTTTTATTGCACAGGCACTGTATGATGCTGAACTGGAATTCTGGAAACCAGTGTTTTGCACAATATTTTCTCAGTACTCTCAGGGTCAGAATAGGTAAAACTGGAGCCTACGATGTTCTAATATTTGGTGCTGAAGTAATATATCTATTTATTATTTATGTATTCAGCCTAGGAAACTGTCTGCCTTTAGCATTGCATATTGTATTCAGTGCTGCTAAATACAGCATTGTGTTCAGCAGCAGCAGAACTCAAAGTCATATTTACAAGCAGGTAACCAAGCAGAAGAGCTCAGTTCCATGGCTAACTCACTAACCATAACCTCAGGTGTGTAACTGGCAAAATTCCAGTGTTTTTGCAGATAAGCAGATTTGGGTAGTATCCAGACCGCAGAGCTCATGACTGGCATCAGTTCAGTGGCTTGTGGCTCTCCTGATACCGCAGCAATATTAACAGTATATGTAGCTATGTGAATAGTGACTCTTGAGCTATTTCTGTTGGCACTCATAACAGGAACCTCTGGCACAAGTAATTTCACGTAACTATTGCTCATTTGGAGCACTAGGACATACTCTGACAAAATGTTCAATTTCATGCCATGTTTGCACTGGATTTCTCTTGCAGGACATCCAGCAGAATTTCCAATACACTGTGTAGGAGACACAGTGGCAGCAAAGTTTTTCCTGTGTGTTTGGAGTCTGCTGAGCATGTATCTACAGGATTGTAATTTTCCATGGGCAGCACTTTAAAACCCCATCTGGAATGGCTGCACAGCATGAACAGTGCTTGCTGTACCCTATCTTCTCATTTTCTCTTCTGCTGTTGCTGACTCAGTTGACTAGCAGTGGCTCTAGCCTCTGTAGGGTCAATTCCGATTCGAGCAGTAAGCCCTCTCTAACGTGAGCTGTAATTGTTTTTCTCTGTAAACTGGTCTGAAATAATTTTGTCTGCCATGTTTCCAGACCCACATGTTACCATCAGCTCTCATGAAACTGCAGTCTAATGTTCTGCTTTTTCCCATAGTCCCTTTCCAAGCTGACAAAATTTATGGTGTTCATCTTGCTTCAAGTTCACACAAACATCACTATTCCAGGAGTACAATATCATCCCTGCTTGGGAAAGTGTATGTACCATGCATTTGCCTTTGGCTCCACTTAAGTCTGCGCATACCTCTGGAATGTCCCTGGCACTAATTTTGAACATACAATATCCAGACATGTTTAATCAAGCAATAAAAAGGTTAATATGTCTCGCTCACATTTTGCAGGAGTGCAGTGGGTTTACTAGGCACTGTAGCAAAGTATAGTTGGGAAGTAGCAAAGTATAGTTGGGAAGTGGAGACTGAGAAGTTCACTCAGGTACAAAAGAGCAACTGAAGTAAAGTCTAGGCATGTCTGGGGTTGGCAGTAATATATGCAAATACACGTGGAGAAATGAGCCCATGAGAAAGGCAGGATTGCTGATATTTTTCTTTATCTTGAACACCTGAGCAGAGAATGTTCTACACCTCACCAGTCTGTTGGTGGGGAATTTTAAGCACAGAGAAGCTGAAAGCCCATCAAAGTGACCCCAAACTGTTGTTAAGAGGAGGGCCAATGGCAGTTTATTCCTTTGAACTTTGTACGGGTCTGCTCATGGTGGCTTTGGGCAGAGAAAGAGCATGGCTGGGAGCAGGAGCAACTTACTATCATCTTCCTCCAAACTATAGGAAGTAAAATTCATTTCTGTGGGCTGAGCTAGCTCTCAGTTGCTGAGTGAGGTCAGCCCTGGGGAGATGGAGCCCCTGAGCCCTCCATCTGCAGAGAAGTGCTTTTACTGATGATACTAAAAAGATGTCCAGATGCTCTTCTTGTTTTGCATTTTCAGGCTGGTGCCAAACCAACTGGGAAGCCATATTATACAGATGAAGCAAGTCATCTTGTGTATTAATTTGTGAGCATTTCATAGCCCATGCCTTTATTTTCCAGCAAACTTTCTTTTAAAGGTCAGATCAGAAATCTGGGAAGGTATTTTGTCTCTCTGAGGGATGAAATGCAGTCTCATCTCAGTTATGGCACCCAGTTGTTTACACAGGGTGTTAAGCTGGATCCTACTGGAAAAGAAATGTTCAGCAG
>NW_009694827.1:67764-73894 GCF_000703405.1 Apaloderma vittatum
TTTAAGAGTAATTAGTAACAGGGGAAGTCAAGAACATAGCTTTAGTACAAGTAGAACATAGTGCATAATGATTAGCTGGAGAGAAAATACCTAAGTGCAGAAAAGAACAGTTAATTTATCAAGATAAACAATAAGATAGTTAAAATTAAGGGGAATAGAAGAAGAGATAATTAAAATCCAGTATTGTTAAATACAAAGCCACACATTGCTGTAGTTAGATACTTATTTTTTTAATAGATCCCAACTGAGCAATTGAAGGAAGGCAAGGTACTGGTAAAGAGCTCCTAAAAGAACAGTGAAGCATCAGCGTAAAGGTATCCTTTAGGACGTATTTCTTCCACATATAAGCAGAACTAGTTTGCTTCTATTTTACTGTCAGCATACAAAATGGCAGTATGTCTGTATTTCTTTGCATCTTCATAACCTTCAACAGGATTCAAACTGAGGATAAGAATGTAATGCTAGTGTAAGCCAGTAGTAAGTGCATTCGGTCTCACTGGTGTGGAACTCATGCCACTGTATGGTACAAGTGATACACAAAAAGTATAGAAGGAGGTACACAAATACAACAAATGCTACTGTGCCACAAGAAGACAAACAAAGGAGCTCTGACATAGAGAGGACATGAAAAATGAAACCAGGTCCTCTCTTCTGGATCGCAGTTTTGCTTCTTTTTTCATTTTATCTTTTTTTTTTTCTTTAAAGCATTTTACTATTATATAGAACAAGATTACTAATAAAATATTGTGTGGGTCAAAATTTTGGTGAGGTAGAAGGAAAGTAAATTTGGGCTTCCTTTACAGACATACTGTTTCTACCTCCATTCTTAGCAAAAATCTATTTGTGAATATAAATATTATTGGTCTGTGAGACTGGAGCCATATGCAATCTCCTGAGGTGCAACGTATATTCATACAGTTACCTAGGGATCGGTATTATTCCTGTGATTTATAAATGTCAGAGTATAGTTTAAGTGATTGTATATTTACAATTTTGGCATGACCATGTACTGCGTAAAAGTCTTAAGGACTACTTTATTTCCAAACAGTGAGAATAGTAATGAGTCAAAAACAAAAAGGGCAACTAGGAAAAGAAATTAAGATGTGTTGTAGTTTTAGCTGCTTGGGAGAGCCTATGCTATATCGCTGCTTATAACTTGCATCATGAGGGAAGAGGTATTTGGAGGTGAGGAATAATCTGTGATAATTCACTTTCCTGGAGAAAGGGCCACATTTTTGGCAGATGCGGACTCGTATATCTCCCTTAGCTTGAAGGCTATTAAGATATTATCTCCTTTGAAGGAAATACACCGTGATCAGTGCAGTAGTGAGGGTGAGAGAAGAGCAAAGATGGCCATAGAGATGCATGTGCAGCAGGGAAATGGCTTGACTAGAAATGCTTTGCTCAGCAACCATGCTCTGCACGTGGGCTACTCTGTCGAGAAAAGTGCTCGTAGGGCTGGAAATTCCTTGGCATGTACTAACAGCTACCAAAGTGCTGAGTGTGCACTGGCAGCAGAAAGGCGGCACCAGCTCTGCTGCCACGCTGTCAAGGAGAAATATGAGGTCAGAGGGCTGCCGTGATGGCAGCAGAGGTGTTTATGCTCATGCAAAGCCATCTGGTTGGCAGCACTAAGAACAGCCATTGTTGCAGGGCATTGTTCGTCTGAGCAAGGCTGTGTGCTGGGAAGGAAAAGAGGGAGCGTACCAAGGGAGAGGAGCTTTTGCAGGGGACCGGGTGGAATGAAGAAGGCATTTGGCTCTCCAGAGCAATGACAGAAACAGAGCCAGCAGTGCCATAAGCAGAGAAGGCCTTCTACTGGTCTCTTTTCCTTGTTCCTCTTATGTGTCTTCTTTTGAAGTACTGCCTCCTTTAAGAAACCAGCCTGTGTTATGTGTGCTGCACCTCTTGGCCAGCTAAGCATCTGGGAGAGGGAAGGAGGTGCTGCTTTGCCATCTGGAACAAAGAAATTGTCAGCAACAGAGCTTTACCTTCACTTTCTGGATCTCGAGAGGCAGATGTTACTGCCTGTTACTGCTCATTAGGAGACTCTTGGTGCCTGAAAGGATCATGCATACCAGCATCATGTGTCTGGCTATCCTTATTCAGAGGGCTGGAGGTAGCAGTTGTCAGTATTTTAAGATCTTTATAAAACAGTTAATAAAAAAATTTAAATTATAAAGATTAAAGATGTGAAGAGAAGAAAGCATCAAACAAATTATTTAGGTCATTATAGGAAGGAAAGGAGACAGGATTAATGTGAAATTTTGAGTCCCTTATTTGTATAGATGCGCACACTAGTTCTTGTATCTCTGCTTGCACATTTGTTTTTATATTTTTAGAAGTCTGGTTACACACTGATGTTTTCAACAGTTCTCAGATCAAAAAGAAGAGTGAGGTACTTCACAAAAAGAAGGGATCAGAATAGTATGCTTTAGTTTTGATTAACATCTGCAGTCACCTTACCCTTCACTTCAGTCTACCATGAAGTAACACCATAGTGCAAAAATGGCACACAGTGATGTGGCAGGGTTGCTGGTTCCATTTGTCCATTCATTTAATGACTGACAATTACCAATATTGAATACAAGGATGGAGTTTCTGATCCTTTTTTTTTTTATCCAACTATGCCAACTTGACAGAGGTTGAATAATATATGTCACACAACAACACCTGGTTCACTATTTGGGTGTTTGCTCATCTCAGGCACTTTGTCTGAGGTTTCAGATAGAAGGAGAGCTCTAGCAAAAAAAAATATGTTACTGTTGCAGGCCCATCTACCCCCAAGACACTCGGGAAACTGGCATTTTTTATTAGAGCCAGAAACAGTTTTGTGTTTCAACCTGGTTACTTTCTGTATTCCAGGCTTTTCATGCCAAAGATATTTTGCGTCTTCTATTTAATTGACTTAAGGTTTTCGATTGTTGGTGTAGAAATTGTTTTTCACGTTACACTGAGAGCATCTTTGATCTTAAACTCTCAAGGTGGGCTGTAAAATACAGGAATTATCACCCCCATTTCATGGCCTAAGAAAGATGACTTGAATGAAATTAAATGGTTTATCCAGGATTACTCTGCCACACAATGAAGAATTGTAGTTGTATTTTCTGTCCTGCCCTTAATGTTGTGCTGTGATGACAGGCAACAGGATTTCAAATATTTATTTTGATTTCAGAGATGCCCTCCTTCTGTCTCTCTTAAGAATGTATGGTTGGGTTTCATATTTGCCAAAAAAAAGAAAAATGGGTATTGCCAATTGCAAAAGAGTGAGATAAATGTGTAAGTTGGGGGAAGAAGACCCATAAGCATCACAGGAAACTTCCACCAAAGCAACCAACACCCATGGAACTTGATTTTCTATAGGGTGTTCTTCTGTAGGTTTTTTTTTTAATGATCGTGAAATTTAAAAGGGGGAAAAATCATCCACGAATAAGACCAAAGATCAGGGGAGTCTCAGAGGTGTATCTGCCATGACAATGTTCACGGCTAACTAGAGAAGGAGAGAGGGCAAGATGATTTAGAACAAAAAGAAAACTCCCCAGTGTCTGCTTCATTGTTTGTTTAAGTGCAAGCAGCCATGCATCATTTGACTGCAACCACTTTGTAAAGGGAAAAGATATAAAGAATTGTGTCCTTCCTAACAGTGTATCTACTCTTTTGGTATCTGGCAACCTGCCCTAGTAATGCTTCCAAGGCAGAACTTTAATGGGAAGCTGAAAACTAGCCAGAATTTGGTTTATGCACATTTCTAACATTTAGCATTCAATAAAATATATTGGAGGGCATATGCTACTGTAATTTTTTTTAGTGCTGTGGATCCCACTGAAAAGAAAATCATTTTTCCTTGGCTGACAAATTCTTTCCAAACCCTCTTTCACTGCAGCAGGCATTGCCGTAATGGGACTGAAACTGATTAAGATTTATAGCAGGTGACAGGTTGGAGAAGGAATAGGGTTTTCATTATTTAAAAATTAATAATGGAGGTCTTTTCCACTTTAGATGCTAATATGTGTCAGCAGCAAGGTAAAAGATGTCTTGAAAGTGCTTTTTCCATAGATGAAATGTATTGCAAGAAAGCATGTTTTCCCATGTTGCAAGAGTAAGTAAAAGACAGGCACTGTAATAGTGTTTATACTTATATATTGCCTTTCATTCTGATTAGAGATTACCCTGGATAGGGGAATCACTTTACCCACCACAAAAATGCAGTCACCCCCAAGAGAGGGCTGTAGCGGGTGTTACACAGTGTATAGCTCAATAGTGCGAACAGTAACATCACTGCCAGATTAAACATACTAGGGAATTATATGCAGACAAGGATGTTGTGTGGAGGCTAAAACTAAGCCTGGAGTTTGAATTAAAGAAAAATCAGATCCAGTTCGTGCTCACCTTTTTCAGTCTATGACTAAACATTGTTTTTTTAAATGCAAACTTGGATCATTGATTATTTTTTATTTTATTTTATTTTACTTACATGAACATCTTTCTATGCACTGCATAGTCTTTCCCCTCACAAAGGAGAAGCAGACAGGCTCTAAATATGAGAACTCAACTGAACCAAATCCTGAAAGTGGAACAGTGGAGTTCAAGACCCAGTCAGGTAGGGACTGTGTCACTGGAAATGTGATCCACCTGCTACTTTAACATGTATGCATTTTCACTTCTTTTCTTTCCTATTTTACTTCCCCTTATACCTCCTTCTTAACTGGATTCTAACCCCATTTCATGGAGAGATGGCAGAGATTCTTCTTCTAGTCTTGAGTCGCCTAAATGGCATGTCTGGTTATCCTCCTCAGCTAGGATACTCCAAGCCAGGTGAGCCACCATGAAAAAGATCTGGTCCCTGGTCAAAGAAGCATCACAACACACATTCTGAGCATTCACTGTGCTGGGTTGCTTAGGTCAAAATTTTTCAGGCCATGTTGTATGCTGCTCAGACCATCAATATGTAGTTTTGCTGCTTCTTCAGTAAGGAAAAAGGCGCAAAATATTTGGAGCACGATGTAGATTTCGGCAGGAAATAACAGATGTTTCTTACAAGAAAAGGCATCTGAGATGTTTTAGAATTATTTATGTAGATGATACCGCTTGGTATTTTCAAAGCAACGACAAAAATTCTGCTGTTGTAAAATGCCTGGCTAATTGCAAACACAGTCTTATGCCTACATCGGCCTCTGGCTGCCTGGGACTAAAGGAGGCTGGTCTGTCAGGTCAGAGCTGCTGGTGAGCAGCAGGTTTTGGCTGTACCCTTCTTTGTTCCCAGCACCGAGGACTTCAGGGACCTGACCTAGTAACTTGCTGCTCCTGCTTTTTATCCATACTGTAATGGCACTGTAATGGCAATGATGTGCTAAACTTGACTTATTTTTCTTTTTTCTATAATCAATGTCTATATATCCTAAGTTAGTTGCCAGTTCCCGTAATGAACTAATTTGCACCGACGTCCAAACTTCAAGTGTGCACACACCAAAATTCTTAGCAACAGCCCATGTTGTAAATGATTTTTAAAAAGTGATATAGGGAATCAATGGTACAATCAGGAACAGACAGAAACCCTGATTCATTTGTTACTTTCCTGGTGTGCTCTTAGCTGATGGATACCGGCAATCTCAACAACCTGTTCCCTATCCTAACTGTTGTGTGCTTCCTTCAGGGAGCTGCCTGTTTAGTCTCTCTTAATTACACCTTAGTATATGTAAAACGTAATAAAAGTCAAGGTAATATCTATCAGGAAAAAATGAAATGAAAATTACAGCTAGGTACTCAATTTAGAGCAATTTGTGATGTTAACCGCTGTGCTTGCTATCTTCCAATATGTGGTCCTTGCTCCAAGAAATTGAAAGCTTTGTTATTTTCCATTTTAGCTCTAGTAGGAATAAATACATCACCTGGAGGTAAGAAGTTTTCAGATAGTTTGAGAATGTGTTTGTTTATTATTTAAATTTGGCTCTGGAAAGGTAGAATGCATGCAGCAAATAGGTAGAAGATGTGTTAAGCTCTTACCTTTCTTTAAATGCAGTTGGATGTTTCGTTGCTTTGGCATAACTATGACAGATGATCCATAAAATATCCATTCATTCACCTTATTCACATCACTATCTGCACAAAATTACCTCTGGGGAGGGAAAGA
>NW_009694827.1:73925-97185 GCF_000703405.1 Apaloderma vittatum
GGGAAAGGAGTCACAGGTCTCTTCAGCAGTAGACACAGCACTGGTAATGGTGTGGCTGTCACCATCACAAGTGACCGATCTGGAGCTAATAAAAGGGAAAATTCCTTCCCAGGAATTCTGGACCGAATTATAATGATAAAATGTCCACTCTAAAAAGGAAAGCTTTTAGTTTTTTCATGACAAACTGTGCCAGAATGTGGCTGGCAGCTTAACATCTTTCCCAAGGGTAATGTCTGTGCTTTCAGTGACAAACTGACGTCATACAACTCATGCCATGCAGTAGCGCCAACCTCCCTTGGGCATGGTAGATAAACTGCTTTCACTTTGGGAAGGTTACCTGGTATTTTCAGTTCCATTCTGTATTTTCTTGACTGGTATCTTCAGTTCCATTCATGGTCAGCAGTTTCCATGGCTATTATAGAAATGTCCTTACTTCTAATTCCTCCCATACAGAACTACAGAAATGGTCATGTTGCTTTTTTCATCTGTTGATGCAAGTGGGTTTGGGTTTGTTTCTCAACAGTAGTGCTGCTGTGTCTCAGGCTAAGGTGGATTTTTACCCCACCAACACAAGGAGGTAATTTTGGATTTAATTCAAACTCTGCAATCTGAGTTTGTGGAAACAACAGAAATGAGGGTAGTAGTTTAAATGCTTGCTTGAGTCTCCAGGTCCAATTAACCATAAAACAAACCACATGACAGGGAAGTAAATTACTGCATCTACGCTAATGTGAAATTAACTTCTCTTATTACAAGTTTTTATTACTGATATGATTTTAATTCCTCAAAAATACACTCTCCAATTTATTCTGCTCTTCCTCATTAACTCAATGATGAATGCTTTTCCATTTTTACCAGAACTCCCACTGATGAATAAAGGACTGAGTTTAGAAAAGAACGAAGATCAGGATACATCTTAATATTGATGGCAATTATTTTTTATTATTATTAATTTTCATTATTCTTATGACATTAGGTCATTAGAAACTTACCTGTGGCCTTGCTGCATTAAGAGAGATCCATGATTTGTATGTGCAGTGTTTGGCAACTATAACAGCAGCAGATAATCTGCTTTTAGTTACTTGTTGTAGTAAAAGAAGTGCTCAGCCTAATGTAAGGAGAGCTTATTTTTTGCTGGGAAGAAGCATCAAACAATAACAGTTGGTTTATCACTCTCACTGGACGAGTGATAAACCAACTGTTTATCCTTTACAACTACTCTTTTACTGTAACTTAGACCTTTTCTCTATGCTGTATTTTTAAAGATGTAGGTGAGTGTTAGGATTATTCAAATAGACCATTTGCTAGAAGCTTTCATTGCAGGTTGTAAAGCCATCTGGTCAAAATGAGCAGAAAATTTCTAGAACAGTCTCATTAAAGGTCAGACATACCCATCTGGAACGTGAGAGATACCTCAGAAAGTGACAAGTTGTAACAGCAGTAGCAGGTCTTTTTTAGGGCTGTCTTATAATGTTAAGAGTCTGAAAAGCAGGCTATTGACAAACCTTTATGTAAGGAAAAAAGTATGAACTCTCAATAGATTAGTTCTGTGGTTTGGGTTTTTTTTAACCTGAGCAAGATCTGTATGGTTTTTAAAGTTCTTTCCTGATAGAGTGGCAGTTCTTCTTTCCTAAACATTTATGGAAACACTGATGGTTTTCTGGAAATCTTTGCTCTTGCTTAATATTTAACACATTACTTAATATTTAAGACATTCTAGTAGTTGCCTGTGTACACAGTAGAGCCTGTGTACAAGGAATGCCAATGGGGGCCAAAGACCCAGAATCCTTGCCAGCTGAGTGCTATCAGCAGCAAGATGCCCATGCTGCAGAGGAAAAACAAACAAACAAATGAATGAATGAATGAACAAACAAACCACAAAGATTTTGTTAGATGAGAAGTTCTTTTCCTTTTCCCAGATGAGCAATCAGCCTGCCTTAGGACATTCCGGTGTGTCATCTTGGAATATCGCTTTGGTTTTAGGAAGCTTGTGAGGAGAGGAGAATTTCTGCATGAGCTCTCTAAGCAACTGGAGCTCTGAAGCAATGTATCAGATCACGTTAATGGTTGTAATTGCTTAGTGAATGCTATAGGTACACTGAAGAGCATGCAAATAATCTAGTTCTCCACAATAAGCAGAGAGTGCTTGAGGTATACT
The DNA here is from genome assembly GCF_000703405.1 of Apaloderma vittatum. Classification (NCBI taxonomy): domain Eukaryota; kingdom Metazoa; phylum Chordata; class Aves; order Trogoniformes; family Trogonidae; genus Apaloderma; species Apaloderma vittatum. The sequence goes on from NW_009694827.1 coordinate 76,084, forward strand.
TGAAAATCCAGTAATTCTCTGATAACAACTTCCAGAACACAGACACTGGCAGTGCTTAGGATCCTTCTTTAACTGAGTTGAATTTCAACACTAGTTGAAGGATTTGGCTTCTCCCATGGGGCCAGGGGTGATAGAGAAGCCTCCTCTTTTTTGCTCTGTGGCAAAATCTTTTATCTTTATTACGTCTGTTGTCATGAGATGTGATTCTGATTGTATTCTCTGATGAATATAGAGTCTCTTCAGACACAGGGCAAATATTTTTCATATGAAGTTCCCCCTCTCTCCTTCTCTTACTCATTGGTCCTGTTTGTGCCTCATCCCTCTGGATTTTGGAACAGCAGGAGAGGTCTATGGGCTGGGATTTTCTGTACATGTGACTGGGAGCTGAATTTCACCTCTCTTGTACATATATATCAGTGATATATTTGCAATCCCATCCACCTGCTTCAGTTCCTTTCAAGCTCTTGGGAATGCTTCTGCTCTTAACAATTCCTTTGGCATCAGGGGCAAAATCTCTCAGGTTGTGATCCTGAAAGATAGTGGTGGACGGGCAATATACAGAGCAGTAACTTTCAGTTACAAAATGAGACCATGAACCTGGCATAGTCAGAAAATGAATTGATGTGAAGTAGCTTGAGGTGATTGGGGTGGCTAAAGCACAGGGTGCCTGCAACTGGTCTCAAGACATCTTCAGTCTTGTGGTCACTCTTGGCCAGTGGCAAAGCAGTTGTTGCTTTTGATTTTCAGAACAGTTGTTGCTTTTGATTTTTGGGACGGTTATGTTGTTTTAATGAAAACATGTTAATGTTGGAACAAGGAAGCTACTTTAATAGCATATTGGTCCAGTCATTGCCTAACAGGCCCTAGGTCTGTGGTAAGAAATGGGAAAAATGTTGTAATCTTCTAACACTGAGAATGGAATCTTGCTGCAAAATATTTTTCTCTGTAGTTCACCTGCCGCTAGTGGCAGACTTGAATAAAACTGCTCCAGCTTCTCCACTTGGAATGTCAATGGTCAGTTTTCTTTTCTGGCATTTTTCATTGCAGCCAGTGTATGCCAGATGCTGAAATAACCCATAATTCCATGAATCAGGGAGAACTACCACTGATTTGCAGAGCATGTGCTTGCTTCTTTGCTGGGCCGTGTAAAAATCACCTTTATACTCACACAGCACTTACCAGAGATCAATCCTAAGCTGAAGAAGTTTTAGCAAGCTCACGCCTAGCAAGGAGAAGATAAAAATGGTAGAAATAGCATGCAAATGGCATGAATTCAATCAGCTACCGCACTCGGAACTGTCTTTTCATCTTTAGTTTCCTGCAGGTGGAAACCATTGTCAACGAACATGAAAAGTGTACTAAACTTGAGTCTAGCAAATTGTGGGGTTTTTAATTTTTGAGGAAGAGAATGAGAGAAGGATCACAGTTTTATCAACTGCATGGACAGTACGGTGCTGCTAAAGCTCTGAGTCAGCTCCAGGCAAGTAAGAGAAAACACACCATGGGCAGGATCCATCAGGAAACTTTGTCTGGTGACACTGTACATTTGTAACCTGTAATCAAACGCTCAGCAGAGTGTTAGATACGTTACCTTTCATGATGCATTACTTTTCTTAGGCCATATAGCATTTCTGAGTCGTGTGACTTTGTCTCCAAGGCGGCTAAAACTGGAGATTTACACAGTGATTCCATAGAGGGGAGTAAATCAAAGAGAGAGAAGAAAAACTCAAGATTTCTCTAGCAGCTTGACAAAATGCATGCTAAGACTAAAACTAAAACGAAAAATATCTCACTGCCTCCGCTTGGTATGCAGGCATCGGCAAAATGTAACTTCTTTCTCTGTTTCTCTTAGATTAGGTTTTGCTGGCAGTTCCCTCATGTCTGGTTGACCAAAATGTTGCTCCTGTGTGTTTTGTATTACAGAAGCGCTGCTTTCATGTAGTCAATAAAGTAATTAGCAATTTTTGCCTCTCGCAACACAAAATTTTTCCTTGCAACAACATTTTTTACAGTTAAATTTCACTGTGGTTAACTCTACAAATACGTTAGTGCTCTAAAACTTGATGTTCATCTTATCAATGTCTTAGAGAAAGCCCTAAGGGATCCTGGTAGAGTTCAAGATGGAATCGGCCTCATTCTTTTACCTGAGCAATTAATAATTCATTTGCTGGTACTTACTGTGTGTTCCCTCTGCCCTCAAGATAGGAGTGAACGTTTCTTTAAGTCAGAAAAATATGCTGGCTTCAGGCTGGCTTTCAAAATACATGCTGCAATGGTAATGGAGCCCTGTTACTTAGGCTCTGGCTCCAGATGCACACAGGCATTTTTTTCTTGTTGAGTGGGTAGAAGATGAGCAATGCACCCGCAAGTCAGTCCTGGAGCAAAATGTGAGCTGGCTGCCCCAGTGGGTGAAGTGTGGACATGTGCAGAGCATTTGCAGCACACTCCAAAACTGCAGATCCGCAGCCTCCTCCTGAACTCAACATTAGCTGATTTTGGCGGAGAGTATTGCTAATCTGCTCCCTTGGCTTTTCATTTTTTGCAGCACATCTCTGATCTGTTTTCTGAAGGAAAAATAAAAGTACTTAGATAAGGTTGGCAGGGGTCCAGTCTGTCTTTCCATCCCATATGAGAGATCATTTCTTTGTTGTCTTCTTTTTTTGAAGAAAAATATTTCAAAATAGCTTAAGATAAGACATGTAAGAAGCATCATACCCAGCACCCAGGCTCCTGCCTGTTAAGAAAAATGTGCCAGTTCATCCCACAGAGAGGTGTCAGAGCCCTTGGGAAGTGCAGAGATAGCACAGCAAGTTCCACCTTGCCACCAGACCAGAGAGCCTGCTGGCCAAGCCAGCCCTTAGGGACTCCTGGTGACCAGCACTGACTTAGATTTCATGCCATATGTTTTGTGACGTTCTTCTTTGCACAGATAAGCCCCAAGGGTTGGTGAAGTGCAAGAGCTGGCTGTAAGCATTCAGCTGCAGCTCCGGACATGCCTGCTTTGGGATCTTCTGGGATGCAAGCACGCTGTACATCCGTGGTGCTGCCGGGCACAGCAGCAGCGAAGGTCAGTGATACTCACTTCTGATTTTGACGATGCCAAAGCATCCAGCTTGGTGAAAATCTGCTAGGTATGAAGGAGTGGGGTAAGGACAGCAATCCCGAGCCAGTCAGCAACTAGTTAAAGTCCAGAGAGAGGAGTTTAAAACTCAAGGTGAAAAAACATTGCAGTACTGTATTATATGACTAATAAAGGAGACAAACATCATCAAACACCCAGAGTACATTTATAGGCTTTATTTTAAGTGGATTAGAGACATTTGTATTCATTAAGGAGATAAAAACCCTTTTGCTGGAACTGAAGTGTTTTATCTTAAAAGTCTGAGTTTTACAGTTGGTGAAAGAACCATAAACAGAGCAATGAAATGGTCAGAGAAAAAAAATGTCAGTTGGGTAAACTGCTTTAAAAAGAGCAAGAGCATTTCTTTTTCCTAAATCCCTATTTAATGGATTAGTTTATTATTAGAAAAGATAGATAATATACATAGATGGGAAAAGCCCTGGGACTATGAGTTCTTTCTTGTCTTTCTCTCCTGTTTACTGTAATTTGTCTCCCAGTAGCATGTAGAGGCACTGAGATTGAAATCTCTGTGAGCACTGTACAAAGACACTCACAGCCTAGAGAAACATTACCTGGAGTGGAGAAGTTACGTGAGGGTGAGAAAAAGGGAAATATGGCCTCCCATTTAAAAATGGGCGTTAACCAGTGCAGCCATGAATAACACAGAGCTTGTAGTAACCCCTGTTGTTTTGATGGCTAGTTTGGGCAGGGCTACTAGGCATAACTTCATTGGCTTGTTATTTATTTCCTTTCCAGGTCCTGTCTCCTCTCTCCTCTCCAGTTCTTGCCCCTGTATCCCTCCTTGCTTTGCAATTTCTCTTACCTTGGTTCTCCTTCCTTCCTCTCTCCTCAGTTTGCTGTCTGTAGCACTCAACTCCTTGCACTTCCCCTTCAGAAGCTGTCAGCCTTTGTCTATTCCCCTGTCTCCTCATCATACACCCACTCCTGTGGCATCTTTTTAGTATTATTTGGCAGTTTTGAAAAAAGGGCTTATGAAATAAATGACATTTATAACCTGAGCATGTGAGTAATTTGCTAAAGATCTTAATTGCCTGACAAAAATAAGCTAATCAGGAAGATTCAGTAAGGATTGTGTTGGGAAACCTAGGCTTTTTTCTCTATTTTCTGCACCTGTTTGGACCTTTCAAATGAGCTAGTAAACTCAGGGAATGGGAAATTGCCATTTAGAATAGATTGGCATTAGAAACGGGATACCTTTTCCCCTCTTTTTAAAAATGAAGGCAAAAGCGGTATGTGACTGTAGCCAAGTTACTGCTTTGTGAAGCTTTTGTTGTAGAAGTTGCAGAACTTCCTGTAATGCTTGTTGCAGTAGGGTTAGACCGTGTGGTGTTTTTTAACAGCCCACCCATGGGCCATACCAAGATATCCTTCACCATGAGTCAAGTCTCTGAGCAACTACTGTTCTTAGAAGCTGCTTTCAGGGAGCAATGCTCAGGTAAGATGCAGATGACATTACAGTGCTTTATTTGACCCATGAACCCTGCAAGTGTAGGCCTGACAAGCCTAACAAAAGGTACCCACAAGGTAGCTCTGTAATTACTTCCCACCAGCCCTTCTCAGTATTGGATTTCATGCTCAGTTCAGTGTTGAAACTGTTTCCCTTCACATGTGTGTTAAAAAATAGATGGAAGCCACAATATTTGGTAGGTGCCCTTGAAATGCAATTCTTAATTTTTTATCAGGGTAATATTAATTATGGAGAATGAGAGGATGAACGTGAGATTTCTAGAGTATTTTCCTGCTCTATAGCACAGGCTTCCTCTGAACAAATTGAATCTCTTCATCCCTGAATTATCCATCCTTCAAAACAGCAATTTCCATTTTGTGTGCCTTGTGTACTTAAGCTGTAAACTTGCTGGAAAACAGTTTGGCTCTTGTCATTCCCTCTTCTTTTGCCTCACTTTTGTAGTGAAAATGGGAAACTGTGTTAGAATAAGGAAATCCATATCCTCTGAGAGTTATTTTTTCTTTGCTTCCCTTTTAATCTTCATGTTAAAACAGTCTCCAGCCTTTCTCTTGATGGCTATGCATTTAAAATAAAAGCACAGATTCTCACAGTTCTCTCCACTAAGGAGGAAAGACTCTGAGCCAAATCTACCCTGGAATTAAACCAGGGATATGCCTGTTGTTCATCCTGCAGCTTTTGCAAAGCAGGTTGCTTTTTGCTGTTTTCTGCAATTATTCCCCGGGATCTTCCATTGCGGGTCACAAGCATATGCCAGCTCAATGGTCCTTCAGTTTACTTTTGCCTTCCTGCAAGGTAGCCATTCATCCATGAAGTAATTTCTTTAAATGAGGCATTTTAATCCAAATTGCCAGTTAATACCTGCAGGGCCAGCTTCCCTCCTGATCAGCTCTGGAAATTAAGGGAAGCTTTGAATGCTGCTATAAAGTTTTGCTTGCAGAAATCTGAAGGACATTTGAAACCCAGAGCAAAATTAGTAGAGCTAGCTCTGAACCTTTGGACAAAATGCAAGATTTAAGAAGGGGAAAAAAGCCAAAAAGTCATTTTAACTCTGTATTCAAGTCTCTCAGATGGTGTGGATTTGGATTCTGAAGGATACTATATGTGAAAATGAAGCTGAGGTCTCGTGCACTGGACTTGTTCATTAATGTAGAGTGACCAGTGTTACGCTCTTATGTGCCCTCTCCTCTTAAACTGTTATCTATGGTACAGAAAAACTGAATGACCATCCAACATCTTCTAATTCATGTGTTTATATAAAGGTAGCTACTGTAGTTTCCAGCTAAATCTGAAAGGAATAGGGCAAGGATCAATCAAATTACATCTGTACAAGAGTATTCCCTTTGAAAACCGAAGCCAGATATTCAGACCACCTCTTGAACAGTCTTCCCTATCAGAGCACATGTGGAACTTGGGGGAAATTTCCACTGTGTATTTATGTGTCTTTGACTTATTTGTAAATACTAATGGATCCCAAGTGCACAAAAAAACTTCTTAAGTGTGTTACAAAGAAAAATTGTACAAGTCTTATATTACATTTTTCACTGGAGCTGCAACTGAATCAATAGGACCATCTTTAGAAATTGGAAAGGTATCTATTAGAGCACAATGTGATAACTCTTATAAATGGTGGTGGTTGTAATATTGAAGAAGAAAGGCAAGGATTTCGACACTGTTTCCAACAGCATCCTCATAGGCAAACTTAGGAAGTGTGGGTTGGATGAATGGACAGTGGGGTAAATTGAAAACTGGCTGGAAGAGAGAGCTCAGAGGGTTGTGATTAGTGGCACAGAGGCTAGTTGGGGGTCCATAACAAGTGGTGTTCCCCAGTGCTTGGTACTGGGTCCATTCCTGTTCAATAGATTCATCGATGATCTGGATGAGGGTAGAGTGTACCCTCAGCAAGCTTGCTGATGGTACAAAACTGGGATGAGAGGCTGACACACCAGAGGGCTGTGCTGCCATCCAGTGTGACCTGGACAGGCTGGAGAGTTGGACAGAGAGAAACCTGTTAAAATTCAACAAGGACAAGTGTAGGGTCCTGCACCTGGGGAGGAATAACCTCAGGTAGCAGTAGAGGTTAGGGGCTGACCTGTTGGAAAGCAACTCTGTGGAAAAAGACCTGGGAGTCCTGGTGGACAACAGGATGACCATGAGCCAGCAATGTGCCCGTGTGGCCAAGAAGGCCAGTGGCATCCTGGAGTGCATCAAGAAGACTGTAGCCAGCAGGTTCAGGGAGGTCATCCTCCCCCTCTCCTCTGCCCTGCCAAGGCTGCATCTGGAGTGTGGTGCCTAGTTCTGGGCTCCCTGGTTCAAGAAGGAGAGGGAACTGCTGGAGAAGGTGCAGCAAAGGGCTACGAAGATGCTTAGGGAACTAGAACAACCCTCTGATGAGGAGAGGCTGAGGGACTTGGGTCTTTTTAGCCTGGAGAAGAGAACACTGAGGGAGGATCGTATCAGTGTTTATAACTACTTAAAGGGTGGGTGTCAGGAGGATGGGGCCATTCTTTATTCAATGGTGCCCAGTGATAGGGCAAGAGGTAATGGGCACAAACTTGATCATAGGAAGTTCCTCCTAAATACAAGGAGGAACTTTTACTTTGAGGGTAACAGAGCACTGGAACAGGCTGCCCAGAGAGGTGGGGGAGTCTCCATCTCTGGAGACATTCAAAACCCGTCTGGACATGATTATGTGCACCCTGCTCTAGGTAAACCTGCTCTGTCAGGGAGGTTAGACTAGATGATCTCCAGAGGTCCCTTCCAACCCCTAACATTCTGTGTAAGCACATGGACAAGTTCAAGTAAACAAATTAGCTAAATCCATGTCCTGTTATTCTGTTGAAGCTCATAGCTTCTGAAATCTGAGAGGAAGAAAGCAAGCTCCTGAACTTTATTTGAAGTATTTTTAAGGTTTAATCTTGAAGTCCTACCAAAAAATATGTGTCTCGATTTCCCCTACTGTTGCCCACTCTTTACAAACTCTTCCATCTGCCCACAGAGGCAGTTTAGCAGTCAGCTTGATTAAGAAATTAGTACTGAGTAGAATTAAACAAGAAAAGCAGCACCAGTAATTAAAAAGGCTGTAAGTTACCAACTAGTGCTATACAATTAAAAATGTCATTAATTGTCATTGTTCTCTAGTCACTCATTCATGGCTTGTTCCTTTTAGCTTCATTGCAAAAAGAAAAATATAACTACCTGTTGATAACCACGGCATAGTCTAAGGACTTAACACACCATTAGACTGGGTAGGTTAAAGCTGTTTATATTTTTTTATAAATAAGAACAAATCATGTCACAATGTCATTCCATTTATCAGACTCAACCTTTAAGCAATCTGTCTATAATTGCACTAGAAAATCTTCCTGAGCAATTTGCCAGGCACCTATCTGGGACAGTATCCTGAATAAAATATGATTGTTGTGCTCTGAGCACCAATAACAAGCAGAGCACTGAGTGTTCTTGCTTTTAAGGCAAAATATATTTTTTTTCTGGAATATGTGCATTTGAAAAAAAGCCTCTGGGTGCTTTAACTGATTATAGTTTATTATTATGTTTTGACTTTACGTAATGCAGCTATGAAGAAGGAATGAGTTAAAGGGAGATTGTAATTACACTCAAAATTGAAAAAATAGTCATCATATATTTTCTGTAATTCTAATTAATTTAACTATGGTTGTACAAATTCTGCCTTCCAAAATGGCATTTTAGCTGAGGATGGTTAAAAGATGATTGCAGTTTTGCTTAGAATTCCAGACAATATGAAAATGCTGCTAAACCCATCCAAATTTTCACAGACATTTCAGCAAGTTCTGACTTGGATTCACTCTTTACCCCCCCTGCATGTATAAATTCAGTTACAGCATCTGTGCAGATGACTGAGAGTGACCACTGTGGTATATATTATTCATTCAGTCCAAATTAAAATCTACCATCCCTTGTGGGTGTCTTATCCGTCAGCTCTATTGATGATGGCTAACAGAGAGCCCTTAATCTTCTCCCTGTAAGTCTTCTTTACTACCCTATTTTACTGTGAAAAATACCAATGTCTTGCCTTTTATTTAAACCTTAATTAGACATAATTTTATATAGGATATTTTTAGAACCTGCAGATATTTATTTTATAAGATCTTTAATGTATGGCCCACTCTGTGCATCCTAACAACTGAAATGCTTTCTTCTAAGTTCTGTCATTCTCTTCGTATCTCTGATTGCTGCAACACTGTTTTCTTTGCTCTTGACAAATATAATCATTCCCAAAACTGCTGCTGCAAACAGTTTTGTCCAATCCATCAGTGGACTATGTTATATTCCTCTTTGCATTTGGTTCCATCTTCCCTACCCTGTAATTCGTACTTGGCTTTCAGGGATCCTCTCTGTACCTGTACTGTGCTTAGAGTCCAGTGCCTGTCTCAGAGTAATCACAAGTAACTGAGTCCACATATTACATTCCAAACTAGTATATTCATACCTTCTGTCACGAAGAGGTCTTGAGAGGAATCCCTCTTCATCATCATCATGGCTGGGCTTCATGAACGAAGATGTGGGAAGGGCTCTACCCACGCTTTCTACAAGCGCGCTGATGGCTAAAAAGGCCGATGCGGCATAGGCAAGTCCAGTTGCAAAAGGCACAGCAGAAAGTCTCCTTAGGCAGTATTGGTGAGGCACGGTTCTTTCTGCGTTGTCTTTTCTCCTCGAGACTAATTCTACGTGCGTTCTTAAAGGAGGCAGCAGCGTTACGGATGGTGTGTCTCCACGTCTCCCGATTGGAGGCCAGGGTGGACCACTGGTAGTCAATATGGCCAAAACTGAGGTATTGCTTCAGAGAGTCCTTGTGTCTCTTCTTTGGGGCTCCTCTGTTGCAGCAGCCAGTAGTGAGTTCACCACAGAGCACAACCTTAGGGAGGCGGTGATCCTCCATCCTGGAGATGTGCCCTGCCCTGCGCAGCTGCGTCCTCAGCAGCACGGCCTCAATATTGTTCAAGGACAGTAACGTCAGTCACGTAATCAAGTCCAGTGGATGTTTAGGTTTGTACGGAGGCAGCGCTGATGGGAGCGTTTGAGGAGTCGCAGGTGGTGGCGGTAGACGACCCATGGTTCAGACCCCTATCAAAAAGCAGACAGTACAATGGCTCTATAGACACTGATCTTTGTACTTTTCTTCAGGTGTTTATTGCACCAGACTCTTTTATAGAGTTTTCCAAAAGCTCTGTATGCCTTTGCTAACCTGTTGTCTATCTCTTTGTCAATCTTACTATCCAAGGAAATGATACTTCCTAGATAGTTGAACTGCTGGACTGACTTAAGCTCTGATTTGCCTGTGGTGTTGTGGGGATGATGGGAGACTTCCTGAGGTGCAGGCTGGTAAAGACTTCTTAGGCTTCTGATGATTCACCTCATTACTTTCCTTCCCAGACCTCTTCCAGCCCGGTGACTCTGTATATTGGAAATGGCAAGACCCGTTTCAACCTGGGGGCAAAGTTCACATCTACCTCTGCAGGAGGCATATGCACAGGCAGTTCCCATGGTTCAGCTAACGTGCTGCAAATCTCCCCTCCAGCTTTTCTCATGTAACTTGTCCATATGGCCACACCATCGAGCTTCACCTGTGAGCTTTAGGTTTGCTTTGAGCTAGGTTCATTTCTCTGGTTCTCCCTCAGTTCACGTGCTGCAGTGGAATATTTAAACTGAAATGAGCTTTCTGAGCAGCTAATTATTTCACCATAATGTTTCTTTTCATTTTTTATCATAAATTTTTTTCCTCCAAATAAAACCTTAAAGGGAAAGGGTACAAAGTAAAATGAAATGCTTTCAATAGCTGAAGCAAAGAGTCTGCAGTGAAGCTTCTGCTTAACAAAATGGAGAAAAAGAAAGCATGTTTTATTCTATCATATATTAAAATTAAAGGAATGAGGGCCTCATTTGCTTAAAGATTGTCTATTAGTATTCACCTGATGGCAAGCAGCCTTAATCTCACACCATTAATGAAAACAGAAGCTCATTAAATAGTAATTCTTTTTAATAGCGACAGGAGCCTGGGTTTGAGCAGCACTGCTCTAAGTTCCCATGTAAATTGTTCATGATGATCACCAGTGGCAGAATTTCTTCCACCTCTCCCCACTCCTAAGAGCTTTCATTCCATATGTAATCATTATGAATGCCAGACAGAAAAAGAGCCTTGCAGGCCAGGGAAGGAGTTTTCACCATCAGATTCTTGCTGTTAGAAAACAGGAATGAAGCTGTTGGATACAGAGCAGGTAAAGTGAGTAATTCTTGAACAGGGGAGAATTCTTCAGAGAGATACAAGATCTTTAGGGGCCACCAAGTATTCTTAGCTTTTGGCCAGTATTGCCGTGGTCCTGAAAATATATGAGGCTTGTTGAATTTCTCTGCTTTGGCAGCTGCAGCTTGGCCTCTCATTAGCACATGTACCAAGCCAACATCCTGTTGATTATCCCTCCCTCTGGATGATTTAGTCATTAACTCCACCTTGTTGCTGTGTAGGCTGTTTGTCAGCACTACCCGACTATTCATGTGTTAAAGACCTGAAGTAATGGACAGGGTGCTCTTACACTTATTTCAAATCCACAGCTAAAGTTCCCACTCTGTTTCAAATGTTATAAAATGTTATTTGCTGTCATTATAGTCCTGATCTGTTCTGCATAGCACACATCACTGCCTTTATTTCATGCAGCTGAGTTGCTTGTAGTTCTTCTGATTAATAACTTCAGGCCCTATTTCTTATTTAACATTATTCTGTTTTCTCCTGCACCATTTCCTCGGTTAGAGGTGTTATTGGGCCCGGCATTGTTTGTCAGGTATGCATGTGAGAAGATTGCTTAGTGCTACTCCTTAGACACAGTTAATTCAATTATTGGCAGATTTTCTAGGCTGCTTGACATTGCTATATATAGTTCTTTAGTAATAATATTATCAATTATTTAAATTTTAATTAGTGCTTGCATTAATTACATGATCCTTTACTGCAGGGGAAAAAAGATCTCAGTTTCCACAGTTATATGACCATGGTTTGTCCTCAGAGGCCCAAGTTCTATTTAGTGCTGAATGGCATCATTGCTAATACTCATCAAATACTCATCATCCTATGGGTGTGCTTCTGTGGGTACTTGCTGTCTGAGGACACAGCTTCTTTAAGAAGTTCATAAAGGTTTATGTCACTTGACTGGCCTCCAGTGGATGGGAGCTGACACAGTCCTAAACTCTGTCAAGCCAGTTTTGTCCTCCCTAGTGCCAGTCCCAACACACGTGCTACTGGAATCCCTAACAGCAAAACTGGTGGATGTTTGTTTTACAATAAGTGTAGCGGCTCTTTGGCTCCCTAAACACACCCCATTCTCTTGCCTAGACTCTGGATAGGCTGTGGGAAGGTCTTGGGCTGTTATGTGTCTACTTGCTTTGGAAAGATCCTCAGAAAGATCTTTCCATGCAGGAAACCAGGATCTGAAGTCACTGCACTGAAAGTAGGAGCTGAATGCTGGTTTAGCCTGCCAGATGAGCCAGCTGTCTAATAGAAAAGCTGGCTGAGAAAGGTTTGTGAGAAGATTGGAAGAAGGTTAGCATGACATCCCAGTAATGACCCTTGTTAGCTCTTCCGTACTTCACTGTCTGTTGCAGATTGCAAATAGCTTTTTACAGTTAAAATTTGCATCAGTATTCATGCTTCTGCTGTGTTATTAGCTATTGCAGTTGCTCTGGGTGACAAAATCTTCTGTGTTTAGCACTTGCTCTTACAAGAGGTAGATTAGTACCCTGCCAAGTACAGCAGAAAATAGTGTGGCCAAATGCAATGTATATATTATCAGTAAATGTACTATTAATGTTCCTGTACTGTATAAAAACTGGTTTTGTTATAGCGTACATGCTGTGGGCATTTCTTTCCATGACTATATCAAGCCAGTGGCTTTTGTTGGGTGAGGTGTTTTTAGCTCCAGCAACCAGTGTTAGGTTTTTTTGTCCAAAATCATAGAATCATAGAATGGCATAGGCTGGAAGGGACATTAGAGATCATTTCATTTAATCCACCCTCCCTGTCATGGGCAGGGACGCCACCTCTCGACTAGACCAGGCAACACATGGGGACCAAGCAGGAATCAACCTCACGACCTCAGTGTTCTCATTGTTGTCAGCACCACTGCTCAATCCACTGAGATAACCGGCCCCCTAAAATGGGGTGTAATGAAGATTTTGACTTCTCTCTTCCTTTCTGCCACTGTGTGGCCAAATGAGTAGATGAAGGGAGAGCAGTGGCTATCATATACCTTGACTTAAGTAAGGCTTTTGATACCATCTCCCATAACACCCTCATGGGAAAACTCAAGAAATGTGGGATAGATGATTGGATGGAGAGGTGGTTTGTTACCTGGCTCAACAATAGAGTTCAGAGGGTTGTGATCAGCGGCACAGAGTCAAGCTGGAGGCCTGTGGCCAGTGGTGTTCCCCAGGGATCAGTACTGGGTCCAGTTTTGTTTAATATCTTCATCAATGACCTAGATGAGGGGATAGAGTGTACCCTCAGCAAGTTCACTGATGATACAAAACTAGGAGGGGTGGCTGACACGCAGGAAGGCTGTGTTGCCATCCAACGAGATTTGGATGGGCTGGAGAGCTGGACAAAGGTGAACCTCATGAAATTCAATAAGGACAAGTGTAGAGTCCTGCATCTGGAGATGAATAACACTGGGCACCAGTACAGATTAGGGGACGTCCTGCTGCAAAGCAGCCCTGTGGAGAAAGACCTTGGAGTCCTAGCGGACAGTAAGTTGTCCATGGGACAGCAATGTGCCCTTGTGGCCAAGAGGGCCAATGGGATCCTGGGGTGCATTAAGAAAAGTGTGTCCAGCAGGTCTAGGGAGGTTCTCCTCCCCCTCTACTCTGCCCTGGTGAGACCACACCTGGAATACTGTGTCCAGTTTTAGGCTCCCCAACTCAAGAGAGCCAGGGATCTACTGGAGAGAGTCCAAAGGAGAGCTACGAGGATGATTAAGGGACCTGAATATCTCTTCTGTGAAGAGAGACTGAGAGAACTGGGGCTGTTTAGTCTTGAAAAGAGAATCACAGAATCATAGAACAATTCAGGTTGGAAAAGACCCTTCAAGAGGAAGATCCCAGTCTCTTTTTGGTAGTGCCCAGTAGTAGGACAAGGAATAATTGGGAAAAGCTAGAACATAGGAAGTTCCACCTCAACATGAGAAGAAATTTCTTTACTGTGAGGGTGACAGAGCACTGGCACAGGCTGCCCAGGGAGTTTGTCACGTCTTGTTCTCTGGAGACTTTCAGAACCCGCCTGGACGCATTCCTGTGTGACCTGCCCTAGGGGATCCTGCTCTGGCAGGGAGGTTGGACTAGATGACCTCCAGAGGTCCCTTCCAACCCTGAACATTCTATGGTTCTATGATTCTTTACTATCTCTAAGGGTTTTGATTCTCGCTGTTTTTTCCTCTGTGTGCTGCTTTGCAGTTTGAAAATGGAGTCTGCCTGTAGATAAAACAAAGAGTAAAATATTACCCATGGAGGGCTAGATCCTGTTGGAAGAAAGAATTTTGTCCCTTCAGTCCAGAAAAGAGGAACAATTCTTTCTGCCCTAGTTGCCCTCTTGTCCGCAATGTACTATTTCATTGTAGCAAGCACCTGTCAGTACCAAGACTGAGAACAGCTTTTTGGCATAGCTGAACTAAGATGACAAATTGCAAATAATTTTGATTACAGCTACTCTGTTGGTTTGGGGAATAATATGAAGGGTGAATTTACAGGGACAACAGTAAAGGAGTCACACCTGTTCCCCCATGGGTGACTGATCCGGGGTGATTCACACAAATTCTGTGTTCCCTCTCCGTGATGCTACGTAATGGCATGACTTGACTGTGGAGCTGTACATTTCCATTACCCAGGTATTAACACTATTTATAAGAAAAGAAAAACTAATTCTCTTTTTCTTTATTTTGTGATGGTAGTCATCAGGTGTCTTTCCTAGAAGCCGTAACCAAATTGTTCTTGCTACAAAAACATGTGTAACAGCTAATTAAAAACTGTGAAGTGAATAACCATAATACAATTGTAGTTGTTACCCCCTTTCTTACAAGCTGGCAATGGATGTTGTTGTGACCCATTACAAGCCCTTTCTTGGTATGTAAGATTTAAACAAAATGTCACACGATGACCTACCAGTTTGGGGGTAGTTTCTCCACAGCACTCACATAGATTTCAACTGCACTAAATGCTTTGGAGGGGTTGCAGCACTCTGTCTTAGCCTGTCTGAAGTAAGGCATGTTGGTTTATAACTAATTACATAGGGTTCACGTTTAGATGCAGTAAAAACATGGCTTTTACAAGCATGGCATTAGATCTTTCATGTGGTCATGGTTTACATTATTTCTGCAGAAATACGTGATACGCTGTGATCCACAAAGCACTGTGCACATCTGTTTAATATTGCATGAACACCAGCACCACAGGGAACATAAAATATTGAATCTGAGTAAATGGATAGCTCAGAGTAGGGAAACGCAGAGCTTTTCACCTCTAGGTCACCAGTTAAAAAGACTGCTCAGATTAGCGCCAGCACCATAGCAGACATAACTTTGCAGGTGTTTGTTGGCTAAAATGAATTATGTCCTCCAGCTTCTCTTGGACAAAGGGTTGTTATCACACAGGCCACAGCTGTTTGTGGCACCCACAAGACAGATCATTGTTTCCCTAGCGCAGCCGAGCTTTAAAAAGACTTGGTGACTGTGAACTTTCCAGGCATGTCTAGGAGAGGGTCAGAGTTTTAAGACATGAGAATTGCACAGACGTTTTTATGCTCTCTGCAGAAAGAAGCAGTTTTCCTTCTCTGGGAAGGCTGGGCTGCATTTCTTACAGGGGGTATGAGACAGTGATGGGACTGCACAGCCCACCCCCCACTTCTCTCTGTTGGCCACCTGATCTTTTCCAAGGACAGCACATACCACCCGGGGCTTTCTGCTCAGTGTCTCCTACCGTGGTAGCCTTTCTGAACTGGTCTCACTCCTTGTTCTTCTTTGGTCTTCTCCCACCATTTTGCTTTAGGCTTTGTAGCTGTTCCTGCCTGCAAGGGAGCAGTCACTGGTGTGTTTCCTTAAGCTCAGGAGATGTAAAGCAGATATTCCTGTGGCCTTGACTTACAGACCCATGAAGAGACAATTTCCATAATGACTGCTCTTTGTGGCTCCCAACTGGACTTATCATTATTCACTCTATTCATTCCTCATTTGCTTGATCTGTGAATTCCTTACTCATCTCTTCAGAATAAAAGCACAAATTCTTCTCTGACTGATAACATCTTTACTGATTTCATTAGAGGATCTTTTTTTGATTCTTTGATATGAATACATCCTTATCTATATGTGCATCGGTCTTCACAAACACATCTGGTTTATTGTGAATCTTCTGTGGATGCCATTTTGTAACTCACAAAGCTCTTTCTTCCAAATAGCAGCTACAATAACAAATATAGCTGCCATGCATCTTTATTGCAGCTTCATAAAGCCTGTCCTTTAGGCCATAGCAGAAAGGTTAGAGTCCTGATAGCTAATAAACTGCTGTGATCTACAAAACATCTGAATTTTGGAAAGTGACAAAAATCTGTGATAATTGATCTCCCCTTTGATAATGGGGAAGCTGAAGGCACAGCCAGCACTAACAAGTGCAGTTGCTTCTCTGAAGTTCCTAGTGTAGCAGAAATGTGTAGGATTTAATGTCCCAAAGACACAGAAGCATAGAAGACCTTTCTAAAAATCCCTGCGAAATCAGCGCTTCTCCTTGAGTATGAATAAGTGTGAAGGCTGTTGATCTATGGGCAAGGGGGCGTGACTGGAAGAAAAATGGTATGAAATGTGGGTAGGAAGAAACTTCTGGCTTCCAACTCCACCTGTCTCTTGGTGACTGACAGGCTAGAGCAGTACCCAATGTCTTATGTCCCTCAAAGACAGCTGTTGAAGCTCTTAGTTGTCACTGAGGTCTGGGCTAAATGGGACCCTTAGCATGGCAGAGCACGGCCTCTGCTACATGCTTTCAGAGAGAGCAGATCATTTTGCACAGTGCCCCTAGGCTTGTAGAGGGGCAGAAGAGAAGATGGAAGCATCAAATCCCCATCCCGCTCCAGTGCCAGGATGTCTTGCATTTGCTCTGTGCTGGTATGTACGTGGGTGCCTGTGGTAGCGCTACTTGCCACTAAGAGGTGAGGCTAGCTGTAGCTAAGTAGTGCATTTATATTGCTGCCCTAAAAAAGGAGCCCTGCTTTCCAGGAGCTTCTAGGCAAGCCCAGCACCAATCTCATCTGCCTGCTCTGTGTGGCGTAAGCAGCATTTCTGGGACACAGAGCTGCAGGGGAGTGCCTGCTGCAGCAGCTCCTCGCCTGGCGCTGGCGGGAGTGCACGTAGCACCTCAGGGCTAAACCTTCTGCCCTCTCCTGCTATCCCTTAATGTGGCAGCCACAGAAAGCTCTTGCATTGTTCTTCAGATTATTGGGAGAGGTTGGGGTTGGTGAATACAGGTGAAAGTGAGGAAGGTTCAAGAGCCCTTACCCAGCTGGATAAAGGGCATCACTCTCGACCTTTTATGTGAATCCATGTCTTGCAAACCTAGGGGAAGCAACTGCACATTGAAAAACCATGAAGAAAAAGCACATCAGAGATAGGTAACGTGCAGCTTTTGCCAAGTTCAGCAAACTGGGTTTTGCGGAGTCTAAAAATCATCATCAAAACAGCTGGCTTATTTACTCTGCCATGCTCATAAGCAAGAGAAGCTATTCCAAGGGAAGGCTGCAAAAATGCTTTATCAGAAACTGCAAAACTGCTACACGTGTGCTTTGTGTCTATTTCGTGGCTAAAAGTCACATTTGTTTAATGACTCGGGGGAAAGCTGGGGGAGATAATGGCAAAACCACATTTGATTTCTCTTCCTTAACTGAGCCTGGGCAGGCAGAAACAGCCACCTCTGCTGTTGATTGTGGAGCAGATAGGCAGTGGCACGGAGCACTTTGGCATCTAGTATATCCGCTGCTTGCCTGAATTTACAAGCAAATGAAATTTGTAAGAGCACTACAAGGAATTCTGAGTGGATCCCATTCCTCTGCTCTAAGGCCATTATGCAGCACAAAATTAGGCAGCCTCAGCTAACAGCCGATGTCGCCAGCACACATGAGCCCTAGGCATTGCACAAGCTGAAGGAAATTCCCCCGTTATTTTTCAGGTTGGCTGTGGGAGTAAAACAACAACAAAAAGGTAATAAAATGTACAACTCGGAAAGCATAGTCTGACTTGCAAATACAGCTTGTTGCTGCAGTACAGAAGCCCCTGCTGAATAGAAACCTATGAACAGAAACCCACTTTTGCTGCTCACTAACCCTGGCAGAGCAGACCAAGCCTGCCCAACGGGCAGTGTGGGGCTGCAGCCGTTGTTGCAAACATCTCCCTGCACAGCAGGTCAATGGGAGCTCCCAGGCAGCATCTGGCTTTGAGTCAGGTGGGAAGAAAGTGTGGATACTCATTTGGATGTCTTAAAATGCATTGTTGAAGAGAGCTGGCAAAAAAAAAGAGAGTCTCTGGAGATATGAATAAAGATATTACTCACTGGGGTTTAGAGAACAGAGAAATTCACCCCTCTTGCAACGAGCTTTCCTTAAGGTGTGAACTCTTGACTACATGGATTTCTCTGCAAGATCAGGAGTAGGAATGATAAGCTTTAGGCAGTAATTCAAATTGATTATCACATTCTTGCTTCTTCACGCCAGCATCTCAGTTTTGCAGCTCAGCATTGCAGAGCTGCTGGGAGGCAGCCGATGCCCAGGCTCTTACATCAGCTCTCAGCAGAGGAGGAATTAGGCCACCTCCTAAGTGGGTGTTTTAATTGCCCTTGTTTTAATTACAGATACTCACCTGTGCTAAAACGAGGTGGTCAGAGAGCACTGTGGGAAGCCTGGCGTTTTACAAGGGGTTTCACTTGAGGCAGAGCCTGACTCTCAGCAGAAGCTCGTGCTTGCAGGACTGAAAGCACTGTTGGGGGGCTTCAGCCTCGGTTCTGCCCTGGGTAACGTGTTCATTTTGAGAAGCCTCTGCAGAAAAGCTCTTCTCAGCGTGGCACAAACACCGCCAGCATCTGTCTTCCCAAAAGGTACCAAACTGCTTTAGTGCTACAGAAAGTATGAAAGCTGTGGTGCCCTTTTTTTCTTTTTTCCTGAAACAGATCACTTTTTAAATGGAAAACAACACACGAACCCTACTTTTTAAAGAAAGGAATTATTTTAAGTATATTAAGGAAATTTCTTCTCCCTTTCCTCACTAGTGGAAATTATTCATGTAATTGAAAGCAGATATAGTTCCTATTTGCCTCTTATGTCCTAAAAATGTTTTAGAGTAAACTTTGCTGTTTGTTTTGGTGGAAAAAGAATTGTCCAGCTCCTCTCTTCAGTCATGTTTTCTTTATTTACTAACTTGTGCTCTGGGAATGTTCAAGTTCACTTGAGGCTACCTAAATCTGAGAAAAATCCATTGTGCATCTGTCTGAATAATAGATGCTTTTTCAGAAAACATCAAGGAATGTTTTCAAACCTTTTCCACATGAAAAATGTTTAAGTATTTTTCATTGAAACAAAAAGCAGAATTTCACTTAGCCTGAAACATGGTATTTCTTTATATAGTGTGCTTTAATAGTGTTTACTTTATTTCAAGTGGAATTGATGCACATTTTGAGGAAGTTAAAATCAGAAAGTCAATAGGTTTTGTTTTGAAAATACCTTTTTGTGTGTTTGCTACATTTTTTAATGGTGTTTAATGTATTTTTTCTGCCAATGAGATGTTCAGAGGAACTATTTATTAAGCTTTGTGTCTTACAACTCTTTAAACTTTCTAGATAATGTTTCTTAGTAGGCAGAGCCATAGATCATGAACTCCTCTGGGCAGAGATTAATTTCAGTTTTGCATCTGGATAAAGCTGGTTGTTCAAATAAAATGGGAAGCAAACTGGAAAAATGCTTTTATCGGCTTCTTCTGCATGTTCACAACCACCTTGAAGGAACATGCTCATCAAAACCAAGTTCTTTTGCAATACTTAAATCGCTTCTTAAAAAATTATCCAGCAATTAACAGTCATAAAATCAATAATGCTATCTATGTACAAAAACAAGTTTTAAAAATTATTTTAAGATGCTATTTATTTTTCCATGACTGCATATCTCCCAGAAGAAAATTCACGAATAAAAAAAGATAGGATTTATTAAACATCTAGGTCTGAATTTCTCTGTTGCTTATTCATGGAGATGCTGATGAGTGTTTCGCACAAAACCTCTAAGAAAATTATACTGTTTTGACTATCAGAAGATAGTCAAAGATAGGTGAAAATTCTGTTCTCAAATTTTCAGCTTTACATTAGGAAAACAAATTGAGAGGATAACTACTGTAATGTTTTTATTTCATAAGCACTGCTTTTACTCTGTAGTTGTTCTGTAATAGCATGACTACATGTTAAAGATGTGAAAGATTTAACAATATATAAAAGCTCAGGTGGGATGATAAGGACAGAAAGGTTGATAACCACAATATTGGTGCTCCTTTGAATTGTTGGGCTTAGCGGACTTTATTTTTTGAACAATGGATGGCAGGCAAATAATAAAGGAGAGTGACACAATGTCCAAACAGTTTCCCTGTACTGGCCAGATAAGCTAGAAATGCTGGTAATGCAATCTATGAGGTTTTTAATTGACTTTTCATGAATAAAAAAGCAATTAGAAAAGGGAGCAGAGAAATTTTTTTAAGAATAGCAACTGCCAGGACTTCAAAGAGCTACCATACTTTTCAACTTTGAAGCAAAGCAACATCTTATAACAAAAAGCAGAAAATTAGGGTATTTAATGCTTGTTCTGGTTTAATGATGTTTTGTGGTTCCTAGACTGTTTTAATAGTTATATCATGCTTACCACTTTGTGTTAGGCTGAGCTGTGAATGTTAATAGTGGTTTAACCCTCCTAGGATATCACTTACTGGCATGTGTCATGTGGCTTGGGGACTTGCACTCAGTTTGTGTAATCAGGAAGGCATCTCTTTCTTGGAAGCAAAACCTGGGAGGTTTGTCTGGGTTTGGGATTTTTTGGGTTTGTGGTGGGTTGGTTTTTTTTAGGGCAGGAAAAAATGCAGAATTCCTGATCTTCAGGACAAATGGACTCTGAGAAGCCAGAGAGTTCTGTTATGTAAGCTTGCCAGTGGCTAGAATGGGTGCTATGATCTCTTAGAAGCCTTTTCCTTTGCAAGTTAATTGGAAAGGAACTGTTTGTGCTTGTGTTCTTCCCCTTTGAGGGGCAGGAGAAGAAAAGAGCAGAACTGAGGGTGCAGGTAGTGAGGCCAGCTCAGCTCTCTTTACTCACCAGCTGTGTTCCTTTGCTTTCCTCTCACCTCCTCCCAACCAGAAAAGAAACCTCCCCAACACGAAAGACAGGACAAGACAAAGAGAGTTAACAAATAAAGGG
>NW_009694827.1:97216-104166 GCF_000703405.1 Apaloderma vittatum
TTCAGTAGGTTCTCCTCTTAAATACATTGATGGCAGAGGCACTGACTGGCCTGGCCTTGGCCAGAGCTGGGTCCAACTTTTACCTAGTGCTGGGGGAGGCTCTCGAACTTTCACAACAGCCCTCCCCCTGCTACCAAAAACCCCGCCAGACTCAAACCTGTCGCAGAGAAGGAGCAGCTGTAAGAACAAAAGATGGCTGAGAAGGAGAAATTGAATGTGGGGTGTTCTTGGGTGGGGAGAAGAAGAAGGTCCCACTGTGCTCTTTGGTGCAGTGGACAGTCCCTTCCTCCACAGGTGCCAGACACATGCCAACAGAGTGACTTCTTTTAGAAATACAGGTGCTTACATCAGCAGTCAGGATCATAGAATCATAGAATGGCCTAGGCTGCAAGGGACCTTAGAGATCATCTAGTACAACCTCCCTGTTGTGGGCAGGGACGCCACCTCTCGACTAGACCAGGCAACACATGGGGACCGAGTGGGAATCGAACCCATGACCTTGGTGTTGGTCCTTGTTGTCAGCATAGCTGCTCAAACCACTGAGCTAACCAGTTTTGCTCATCTGCAACTGATTCAAAGACCATGGGGCTCTTAAAGTTCTGCTTTTGTGTCCAGCCAGGAGAGTTTGTGTCTTAGCAAGGGAGAGGAGGTTAGCACCTACTTAAAAATGTCCGAGCTGCTCATTCCTGTTACAGAAACTCCAAGCAAAGGTGGCGCTTGTGATTTTGTTCACCAACTGAGGTTTCTTTTGTGCATTATCATTGGCTTTCATCCGCAGCCTGCCTGATGACAGCATTAAATTATACATCCTTATCCTTGGATATCTTCCGCTACATACATTTTTATCTATGCATAATTTTCTGACTGTAATTGTCAGAGTAAACTGGGATTACAATGTGAATTGAGAGTGTCATGGATTGTTCCTTCTCACATTCAAAATATAACAGGGAGACATTTTATTTTTTAATCTCTTTAGGGGTTGGTAATTTTGATAGATATGCATTTACACACGTACCATAGAGCTACATTGTCAGGTAAACAATGTTGCATATTGGAGCACAACCTGGGCAGCACATAAGCTTTCTGCATCTTGTATGAGGTTTTTTTGCCACTGTATTTCTGGTAGAACAAGAGAAATTATTCACAACGAATCATTTCTCTGACAAATTTTGCCTTTTCTTCTGTTGGTCCAGAAATTGCCCAAGTAATTTTGAAGCTTTTGGAAGCTAATGCAAGTTATTTTTTTAAGCTATCCACTGAATGAGATATTTGAATAGCACTTTGTCCGAAGATTGTACTTGATTATCAAGATCTGAACTTTATAGTTCAAGTAGTGTAGATCTGATAGTTTAGACTTAAAATTATCTGAAAATGACACACCTACTTGGACATATTAAAATTTATGGTTTGGGTACTAAAAATGCATAAATGTCTGAAGCAGAATTTAAGACACTAAGTCACAAAATGATGCTTTTTACCATTTCACTATGAATTACTGCAAAACTAAAATCTGGTTTATTCTTAAAGGTGAGCTGTGATGTCTCAAGGGGTTGGGATTGTGGCATATTTTGGTTTGTTCAGTTAACGTTGCTTAGAGATGGACTCTTCTCTCTGTTTTCCGCGAGTGCTGTTGATGACCACCAACACCCGAGCTGCCCAGGACACTGCATGTTGAAAGCAATGACAGACTTTTTCACTGGCAAGGAGGGTTCACAGAATCACAGAATGTCAGGGGTTGGAAGGGACCTCAAAAGATCACTTAGTCCAGCTCCCCTACCAGACAGAGCAGGATCACCTTCAGTAGGCCACACAGGAACCAAGCCTGATTTTCAGATGTGCATTTCGTCTGGATGCGTTCCTGTGTGAACAGCCTCAGACACCCAACACAGGGCCACGGTTCCTTTTGGACCTGTTGCACCCTCCCTAGTCAGGTCAGATAATCTTAAACAGAGATTTCCAAGATAATGAGCAGAAGCATGACCGTCACCCTTCCATTTCGGCTGGCCGAAGGGGATGGCACATATGCCTCTGGCATCTAACATCGTCTAGGTGTTCCTGCTCCGGCGGGAGGATTGGACTAGATGATCTTTCGAGGTCCCTTCCAGTCCCTAATGTTCTGTGATTCTGTGATCTATCTAAGGCAGAAATATTTCTCAAGTGCTAAACTGAATGCAACTGGTGTCACCTGTATATTATGCTTTATAATTACAAACCTCCTCAAGTTATTATATCCTTACGTTTTTAAAGTGTCATGTGAATAACTAATTAAATGAACTAATCATTAATCTGCATGATATCAAGAACAAATGTTCCTTTAAAGCAATGGGGCATTTCCTAGTTGCTCTTTCATTCCAGGGGAGGAGGAGAAGACTAAATGGAGAGATGTGTAATTAGAAGGACCTTTGCTTGCTTGGCTGAAGGCAAGCCCTAGTATTTAAGATACTTCAGGGCCTATAAAGACATTTCCTCGGCATTGCTTGGTTAAATGGAGTCATCAGTCATGTCTCAAGGCAGCCAAGTCTAAAATGCTTGGTGGGGGGCATGGCTGCTGGACCCCTTCCAGCAGGCAGAGCAGGGAATTGCAAAGCACACATTAAATTGCTTTCTCAGGTTCTTTCGCCTTTGCTTGATTTGTGCTTCATAGTTCCAACTTTCTGCAGAAGCCTGAGAAAATCCGTACACCAGCTTGTTGCAGTCTGGATGTGCTGTATGCTGTTTGTATCCAATAAATGAGTGCAAAAGTGAGGATATCTGCAAATGGAAAAGTGAAAATATTTAGTTTGATATGGCACTAGGCAGAGCTGCACATAGCTCTTATAAAATGTATGAATTTGCTTTTCTTTAAATTTCATGTATTTGTGATCAGGGGCCTGGCATGTACCTGTCTTTCATATCCCCTTTTCAGTTCAGTTGCTCAGATCTGAATCCCCTGCCAGCCGGAGTAATATATGTAATAAAAAAAAAAACTAAAAAAAAGTGATTTTGTAGTAAGAGCAAAATACTTTTACTTGCATTTGTTACCTACAAGCCATGACTAAAGTAGGATACTTAGGGTTAGCAGGTCCAGTGTAAATATTTTTCCACTCTTTGTCTTTGAATTTATATCTAAATTCTATGCCTATTTCTGGTAATGTTTCTTTACTTTTATTTGTCTGTACATGTACACTTGCAAGCGTGCACTCAGGCAATTACACTTTTATTCTATAGTGTCATTATATCAGTGGGAATGATCTCAGGCTAACAAAGATGCATAAATAATTCTGAGAGGGAAAAGGAAATGAAAATAGTGTACCATGGCTGAAGCGATGGTTACCCCAATTGTAACCCTATTATGTCAGTGGTGTTACTTAAATAGCAGAAGAATCCAGTCAGAAACGGGAAAGAAATTTCCATTACATGCTTACTAGGAGCTATTATAAACTATGATGCAAAGGGAAGAGGATTTCAGATACCTTGACAGTGTCTAGCTAAATCCTTAAGCTCTCTAGAGAGGCGGTACTCAAATGTGTAAGAATCTTTTTATTAGTTATATGTTTCTATTAAACATGGGGTGGGTTTAATCCTAAAACCAGCTTTAAAAGCCATTTCACACATTTAATGAGAAAAGAGATGTCAAATTAATGTCAAGTGATGGCAGAATAAGGCACTTGGCGATGTCAGTAGGGGGATTGGGATCAGCAAGGACTATTTTGGCTCTTCCCTCCCTTGCTCCTGACAGAAGAGACACTTGGATTGAAGCCTGTAAGGCTGGACAGGCTGGGGGAACAGGAGTCCAGCCAGTCACGGCCAGTGAGGCTACTAGGGAGAAGCAGGAGCGGGGCTCAGGGACTGCTAAAGATTTTAACAGCCAGCCTAGGAACGGCTTGTGGTTTTGACAGCCGCTTCTACTGAATCAAGCAAACTAACACAGACCTGAATTAACTATTTTAGTTTTCAATCCATAAACGTGAATGTAACTATGGGATGGTGTAACTGTGTCTGGGACAAGGCAGAGAAACTACTACAGGATGAAACTAGCACTCGCAAAGAAAAACAGTGTAATCTGAGACTATAAAACGCAGAGTGTTCAAGGCAGGCAATGAATAGTTAAATAAACATATTTTCATTTTGCTTTGTGCCTGCCAAATTGATGTGATACCCTCTACACAGCTGATGGCTCCCATTAAAGGATGCCTCCATTAAAAGACTAGTGTTGGAGGATGCGAGTCTCCCCTTGCTACAACATGCAAAGTACTGCCTGATCAAGCTAAACAGTAAAGCATGGGGACAGCTGACATGTTGGAAGTGTTGGTCCAGATGAGTGACTGAGTCAGCTTGCCTGAGATATGTCTGCAGAGACACGCTCCTGTAGACTCTTTTGAATGCAAAACCTCTAGAAAGTTATACTTCACTTGCTCTGATTTCCTTTTCCCTGGCATTTCACAGTTATTTCTTTTTACTTTTGCTATTATTCTGACCTGCCATCTGCAGATTTTCTGAACCTTGAACAGTAGCTGTGACTTTGCTGTGAGAACTCTGAAACTCATTAACAGAAGGACTTGGCTTTAAGCAAATGTCACATCACATTAGTGTAATTCTCAGGAACTAGCTAGCTCTTAGCTTGGCCCATTCATTTTGGCAGAGCTCAAAATACCTCCTTGCTGCATCATAGAGATGTTCTGATGATGCTGATTACTTTTGTCTGTATCTGTTTTGATTGATAACTCAGGCAATTATTAGCATTCTGCACACAGCAGGAGCTTTTCTCAGCTCTTGTCAGCATAAGAGGACAGTGGTGAGGAGGAAGGGAATTTGTAAGCGGTATTCCAGGGAAAATAACCTACAGGGTCTGAAAGTATTAACGAGAAGAAATGCTACTATAATTAGATGTTGTGCATGTGTACAGCACCTGCATATTGCATTATGCTCTTCTTGGGGTGTAGCACAGTAAACAAGGTGAAGATATCTAAGATGTACTAGCAGCCTTCCACAGCGTTACTTGCCTCTTCCTTTACAGGTGAAAGGAAAGGTGAAACACAGCCTTGGCATTCTCGCGTCTAGCTGCTGAATCCTTTGTAATGGCTCTTCCTCGGCTTCCTGTTAATCCACCATTTATTACACAGACTGGAAAAAGTCCAGTATATTAGTCTGCAGTGCTCTGTAGCCTTGCCCCCAGCTCCTCAGAAGGATATATCTTGAAATGCCTGAAGAGCAGAAGGGGGGTGAAGGAGATTTTAGGCCTCCCCAGTGTACCAGCAGGTACACAAGGACTCAGCCTGGAGCACCGACTCTGCCGCTGGTTCGCCAGGAGATGTAAATCCCTGAGACTGGAGTTTATATTGCTTGCTAACTCAAACTCCAGCAGCTCTGGGAAACACAGATCTCATTTGAACCTGTGAAGCTTGCTGACAAGGATCACAGTGCCCGATTTCACGGAGTGCAATAGGATTTAAATCTGCAAAAACTTTGGACTGCGCTGTGGCTGATTTGCTCAGTTATATTTAGAAATCTCTTGGCTGAAGGCACTGGATACAAAACAAACAAGATCCTTTCCTCTTAGCTTATGTAGCAAATGCATGATAGAAATTTTTTCCTACGCCATTTCTTCATGTTTTTTCACAAATCGTGCTGGCATTAGTGACAGTGATGAAAAGAGGTACGATACAATTTCGTTCTGTAAAACACAGGACATATATTTAGGGGCATGAGAAGGGCCTGCCTAAAATGAGGGTGATGTCTGAGGTATTGATGACATCTACTGTTACTAACTGGATTATACCTGGTGGGCTGTCAGCCCAAAGTTAACGAAAGGATATCAAGGACCTCATCACAAACAAGTTTACTTGGGGAGAGAGACCAAAAGTATTCACTACTGGTCTGAATTTTAGGGGTCTCAGGTGACGATTTGAATGAGTCATTGATATGCTGCTCCTCTAGGGAAATTCATACAGGCCATTATCAATTTCCCCTGACATTCACAACCCTCATAGGGTTGCTGGTATTGGTTGTTCATTAGCAGGCAAAAAGAATTTGATTTTCATACTCCTTAAGTGAGACAAAGTTGGAGAAAGAAGTAAGACAAACAAGGTCATCTCCTGTGCTTGGTTTTGTTAGTGAGATTCCATTTCACTCACACAAAAAGTAATAGCCAATGTTCTTACTTTGTTGCAGCTTTACTTTTCCTCAAAGTAATGTGGTTTTTTAATTATTTTTAAGCCAATATAAGAGACAGCCAGTAGAGGTGAAGCAATACAAATGCACAGTTCCCTTCAGAGCGAGCATTAATTTCATGATACAGGATTGGCGACTTCTGTTGGGCTTCCAGCTCCACAGTTAGATATTGATATGGGGGATTTGGGGGGGGGAGGGGGTTTGCATTAATACTATTACTAACTAGATGTTACTGGGGCTTTTCCAAAATGAGAGTCTTATGTGCCAAATTAGGATTCTTTATGCTTTTAGTGTGTGATGGTTAATGACAACACTGCATCACTGCATGAAAAACAGTCTTTGGGATGGCTGCCCAGCTCTGCTTAAATATGATCTTCTCGAGAGAAAATCATCATGTGGTAGCTATCTTGAACAACCTGGTAACTTTTAGTGAAATATGAAGCACCCAAGTATTAATTTAAAATAAATCTGAGTTATGTTTTCCTGTAACAAGAACCTAGAAGAAAGCAGGTTTTGAACTACTTGATGTGGGTTTTAATTTTTTTCCATTTTCAAGAAGTTATTAATAAGTCACATAAGCCACAGGATTCTGCTGTCACAGAAATGCCAGTGAAGGGAATAAATGTGGTCCAAAGGAATCTTAACAGAAAAATATCAGGCTTCCCTGTGTGAGCTATGGAGTGGAACAGCTTCTCCAGGTGAATCAAGGGATTTCCTCTGGAGACTGTCATCAAAACTTCTATATTTAGATGCTTTAAACCCCCCTGCCCCCCCCCCCCCCCCCCCCCCCTCCAACCCCC
>NW_009694827.1:104197-116652 GCF_000703405.1 Apaloderma vittatum
CTTGAAGCGCAGCATGGTGAAGACTTAGAAGGAAACAGCTGCCCTCTGCAATGTTTTTGGATGAGAAGTAAAGCAGATTAATTATTTCTCCTGAAATGACAGGAAAATACTTCTAAGCAAAAGCCTCCCTTCAGGTGGGATATTGCACTTCATGAGGTTTTTTTCATGACAACCTCAGGTAAGATCAGTGTAGATGAAGATGTACAGATGAGACTTCTACGGGAGCTTATGTGTTCATTTTGAACTTCTAATTTTTCTTCTATCAAGCTCTGTTTGTCAAACAGCATTTAAATAAGAATTCAGAACATCAAATAACAGATGGCAAACACTAGAATATTAAAAGCAAGAAGCCCAATTGCATTTCAGTTCATATTTCCTTGGAGAATCTTTTAATTTTCCCGTTTAGTGTGACATTGCCTGACCAGTCCCTTGTACAGATGTAATGAAATGTAATCGAAGCAGGACTTCTTTTGGCATCTCTAGTTGTTCTATGCTGGGATATATGTTCATATCAGATCAATCTCAGTCAAAAAATAATCTTTGCTACCACCATCCTGGATAAAGACCAATAGTTTTCAGGAACAGTGGCTCACAAAGCATGAAGAGGATTTTTTTTTCCTATGTATTCTGATACATCTTTTCTGTACCTTACCCAACATGAATGCTATCTGAGGTAGTGAACAGTGGGATTTAAGTGACAGTGCTCTCCAGAGAAATGCAAAGTGACATGTGGAGCAGTTGGATTTGGTACCTCAGTTCCTCAGGCTGTCATTTCACTTGCCACAACTAGGAAACTGTCTTCAGTCTTCCAAATAAGCAAATTACTTTGATCTGAGAAGTGCCAGATAGTATTAGACTTTTCTTAGGAATTAAACTAGATAAAAGGAAGGCTGCCCCCCTAGGCAGGGAAGTTTTGTATCTATAAACTACTGCTCCTCATCTGTGTGGAGCACTACAAAATTAGTATATTGCTGGTAGCTCTATATTTTCATTTGCCTACACAGCAGTTACATTCCAGTGACTTCCCCAGATTGGGTATTAATGATTTACATTCTGCGATTTGTGTATCCATGAAGTGGGGCTGCATAATCTGAAAAAAAAAACGAAGACCATAACTAGGCGCTCCCAAGATCTTCCTCCTGATTTGCTGGTGAATCTTCAGTTCAGCCTGATTTAATGGTAGACAGCAAGCTTTACTGTAATATCAGCTGAAAAAGGAGGTGTCCACTAACAGCCTTGTGAGCAGCAATGGTGGAGGAACTTTCTGGAGAGGAGTGAGCTGAGCTTTGTGTCTTGAGGCTCCAGAAAGCATTAACCCTTTCTGTAGCATCCTGTGGTGACAAGCAGGAGCCACGGTGTGCTGGAGAGAGAGCTGGAAGCAGTCACATGAGGACAAGGGCACACCTCGTGCTGGTAAACCTCTAGCAGTTCCTGTGCCAGCACTACAAAAGCAGCAGTGTGAGTGTTTAACTCTGTTAGTCCATTCTCCTGTTTCCCTTGGGAAATGCTACCAGTATGGTGTTTCCGCTGGTGTGGGCTGCGGTCACCTTGTTATTTCGCTGGCTCACTGGACAGCGACGCTTAGCCTGGCCTCTCAAAGTTTACAACGCTCTGTTGTTGTGACTGGAGTCATCATCTCAATGCTGATAAGAATTCCCTGCCCTCAGATTACTACTTAGAGCAATGGACCAGCTTTCTGCTTTTTCTCCTTGAAAACTGGGAGTGGTGCCTGTAAACACTAAGACAGAAAAGCTGCTCATCCCCAAAAGACAAGAGTGATCTTATTTGTAGATTTCCATGATGTGTTTTTTTCTGGTCAGTCAACTAGAGCAAGGCGACCGTTCTCTTATAGGATCTTTTCTTGTTGTAGTGAATGGGTTTTTATTAAATATTCACTTGGGAAGAACACAAGGAATGCAGGGAAGGTTCTGTGCTGGCCTGAGCTTGGCTGTTCTCCTGCATGTGTTCATCCACTTTCCAGCGTGACCAGCCCAACAGACCATTGGCAGTTTTGGTGTATGTCTCCCTGCTGCTGCTTTCTGTTCGGCACTCCTCTCGAGCTCTGAGGACTGATGCTGCCATTAGTACAGGCCTCTGGAAGCTGGGCAGGGAGACGAGCAAAGCCTGAGCCATTGGCTTCTCACCTCCCAGGAGGCTGACCTAACTGTCAGGCTGTTAGTCTGTGTTACTCTGTGTTTCTATGGGTGAAAAAATCTTTTCATGTCCAGTACAGCAACTGACTAATTAAGACCTTGCATTTTAATGACTAGCTCTTTAGCCTCCATTAAAGAGGGTGTAACCTGATTTTTTTTCTGCTGAGGAGTTGGAGCTAAGAAGCCCAAGCACTTCACGCACCAAAAAAAACCCCAAACAAGTAAGCTTCTTGACATGCCAGGTATCTCTCTTAGTGAGATCACTGGTGAGAACTACTTGTATTCTCTGTTCTGGAAAGGTGAGCGGTAGAGGTGCTGAGAATGAGCAGAGCAAATATTAAAAAAGTGTATTTTCCTTTTTTCCCAGCATGGTTAATGGCTTTGCCGGTGCTGAAGTTACAAGAGATTTGTGGGAGGCACATGCCTCCTGTGCTCGTTTCAGACTTGGGGTTCATCAGAGATGAACCCCCTTCTTGTCAGAGTCATTTTCCTTCTGCTGTCTTCATGTGAACCTGCTAGACTTGCTTTCACTGCCATCAATGCTAAACTCTGTTTCCCTGTGCAATTTTTCAAATGAAAATTCTATTTCCTTCTGGCTTTAAGTAATGTGTAAAATACTTTTGTGGTTGGTTTGTTGTTGGTTTTTTTAACAGATTCCAACTGCAGTGGGTCATTTCCCTTCTCAGCTCACATGAGCTTTGTTTTCTGCTTCTGGGGGCCTGTACTTTCAGGGTATCCATTACTAACAAAGCAGCCTAACTCCCAACACTAAGATTTAGCTCTTGCTTAGGAGGCCAGTTTTTGAATTAAGAAGGATAATTATACACTAATGTATTTCCTTGCCTTATTTGACATGTCACAAGAAAATAGGCATGGAGACGAAGCAAGAATCATGAACTGCTGATATTACCATTACTTATAAGTGGTCATGAAAACAAACAGCCCTTGTAGATAGCTGTGCTATTAGTTTGTGAGCTTTGGTGTCACCAATGGGCCTGGATTCGTGCCTTTGTTCCTCATTAGCCTCACAGTCCCCTGTTCCTCTCCCGTAGCTCAATACCATGCCAAATTAGACAGAAATCATCTCTGTCCTTGCACAGCATGGGATGAATCCTCAGTGAAGGAGGATCACTGGAACAAAATACAAGCCGATAAAAATCCCTGCTATTAGTCCATTTAAAATGGGTCAAAAGGACCACCTAATTGCCATAATTGCCTTCTGGCATTGCCTGTTAGACAAACCTTTTGGCTGCATGTGTAGGCATGTGCTCAACATTAGGCATTCCTACCCTGAATAACTGAGCTCAAAGATTAATACTTCCATTTCACATAGCTGCCATCTGCTGCTGCTAGCGTCCAGTCACGGAAGAATCTTGATCACTGATCAAGCACCAGTGTTGTCTCTCTGCTTTTTCTTACTGTCTTGCTGGAATGGCTTTCTGTGATTGAAATGGCCTGAATAAAACAAAATACTCACAGTCTGGTAGGTGAGCGTAGACATTAAGTAGTTCATTTAGGCAGGATAAAGGAAAAAGCTGGATAGTCTTCATGTGGTAAGTTTATCTACAGAATGGATAAGTACAAGTTCTGAATAATCACACTAATTGGAGTGTTTTGGGCTTGGTGCTGTCACCTGCAACCATTGTATGTCTGATGCTGCTTTGCCACTGAAATGAGTGAGGCCATAATTTCCCAGAGTTCCTTGTGGTCCTGGCATTTGTGATGAGAAGACAGGCTGGCACTGTTTGAGCTGAGCCCAAAAGAACTCAGACTCTGTTCAGCACTTTTTCATGCATGTTATTGTTTGCACTTCTTTTGGGGTGTGCATAGACACATGCTGGAATGTGTCCTGCTGCGGGAATTCTGGGCTGCTCCCATCTCCAACAGAGCTGAAATGCAGCTGTTAGCAGACTGTCATAAATTACATACTGTCATTTTAATTACTGCTGGCGGACATTTAAACTCGGAATCTTTGTGAGCATGAAGGCAGCTTCCCATCAGTCCTACGCCCCAGCATGAGGGGCTCTCTGGCTGCCGTCGGGGGCTATCGCAGGACTTGTGGATTTGCAGAAGGGGCACACAGAGACCTTAGGGCACACACCAGGTCTGAGAGGAAGCAACTCTGGACCATGAGGTTTGAAATGGGTTGCTGATCCAAACCACCCAATGCTCTGCACTGAGCGTTTTGAGTGGCGGTTAGGCATGCCGTATACTATCTCTGAGAGCCAGATGAAGTGCATTTAATGTCAGAAGGCATTTTCCAGGGATCAAAGCAGTTTATAGAAATAATTTATTTTTACCTTTAAATGAAAAGAAATATGATAAATGTTAAAATGGCCCTTAATTCATGAGCTTCACATCCCCAGGGTATGATTAGCACCAGATAGCTGGGTCTCCCTGCTGTGCCCTGTTGCTTGGTTACGCTACACAAGTATGCTGTGCTTTCATTTTCTGTCTTATGTGAGCAGAAGCAGCATGATACCAAAGTTCAAAAAAGTGAGAGACTCTGAGACTACTCTCAGCTGTATTCCAAATAGCTTGGACTCCAGCAATGCCACATGTGCTGTGCTTGCTGTGAATGGAAAGAAGCTTATTCTGATGGTGGGTGTAAGTCAGCAGACGCTCCATTAGCTACGACTGCTGGAATAAAGCAGTGGAAACAGAATCAGAATCATGCCCAAAAGATTGATCCTTTAGGGGAACTAATTTATTTTCATTAAGAGAGGAAGAGAGATTAGTGTCACAGTGGTATGATAAACTTAAAACACCCTGGAAGAACTATTGTTGCTCTTAAGTAAATATTGATTCCGAAAAAGAAAAATTAGCAGATTGCATATTTATCTCCTAAAGCAGAACTGCCACGAAGAGCTGGGTACTTGGGGAGTGCATGATATCTTTCTTTTTACCTGCTCTATTAGTGAGGGTTTGGGTGTATTGTGTAACAGTAGAGTTGGCACGTGATGGGTCTCACAAGAGCCGCTGCATCTGGTGTAGCTCAGAACTCTGGGGGAACGTGAGGGCCTGCAATGGAGAGGCACAAGTGGACATGTTTGCTGAGCATGCCTGAGTTGCGCAATCGGGCTTCTGTTCACTCAGGACATCTGCTGCTGACGGTATGAAGTAGTAGCACACGTAGCACACTCTTGCAGCTCTTTCTTACTGTCAAAATACTTATCTTTCTATTTTGATTTGTCCTGCTAGTGTAGAGAAAACACAGTTTTGTTTGAAAAAATTTATCTGACAATTCAAAAGGTTTTGTAGAAATTCTGGAACACCTGCCTCTAAATACATGGCTGTGTGATTCCTTGGGAGACTGCTAACGCTTTATTTTTCTCCACAGTGGCTACAAAGACTGTAAGACCAGCTTCACTTAGTCCTTCTATTTCAAGGCTGGGTCCTCAATTAAACAAAAAAACAAAAAATAGAGGACAGCAAGGGTAATATGTTAGTTAATTCCCTCAGACATTTTTTTTCTTTTTTTCTGAAAGAGGGCATGGGGAAAAGATGTCTTAATATTTACAGCAGTATTTTTTCATGGTGATTTAACAAGAGTGTGTGAGAACTTAATTTCCCACCTCCAGTGGGGGAGATAAGGGTATCATTGCAATAGTAAGGCAGAGAACTGGTAAAAGCCAGGACACTCATGAATTAGTAGTATTGTTGCTAGATTTTGGGTGGTGAATGAAGGCTGCGGTTTTCTGGCAGAGAAGAGCTCTCTTAAATACTCTCATTCCTCATTAGTTCTTAAGGGCTGTGTCAGCAATTGTTTTCTCTGGAGTTGTGAGTAACCCTGATGCTGCAGTTGTTGCATGAACTGGGTGGGAATCTCTTTTCTCACAAAGTCCAAAGTGAGCAAATTCAGAGAATCTCGAGGTGGACAATTATTATTATTTTCCTTCAGCTGACCTTTGATGGATGGTAGCTCCAAGGTGGTAATTCCAAAGCAGCAGGGTGGCAAACTTTATCACTTTTATCTTTCAGTATTTCTATGTGAAGATAGACATACTCCTACCTCAGATATATTCTGCTTATTCTCATCAAGATTTTACTCTGATCCCTGCTTTTAACATCCTTGGATTTCGAGAAGCAGCCAGCTGGGCTCTATCAACAGATAGCTGTATAATTTACTGAGAAAACAGTCCTTTCCTGGCTCCTTATTAATACAAAAGAAGATTTACTTTTATCCTAGGGAGTCTGTCTTTCTTCCCCTGTTACCTATAATAGTTAAGGTGCTGCATATTTAGCTAGACATTCTTAAAGACAGGAGGCCTCATTTTCACTTAGAATACCTCCAAGGCACTCATCAGCTGGCTCCCTGGTTGAGAGCTTTTGCCTGGTTTTCAGCTGACAAGCCAATAAACATGATAGTATGTGGGAATTCAGTGGGCTGACTTGGTCCAGGTGGATTTTACATATTCATCACTTTAGGTAGGGACAAAGGGAGTGTTCCTTTTTAGATTTGGTAGGTTTTCCTATTTGATGTGAATGCATCCGGCTGGTAAGGTAATGACCAACCATGTAAAATCATCAAATGAAAGGAGTGAAGAAAAATGCATGCCAATACAGATTTATTTATTATTTTTCCCCTGAAGCAGAAATCTATATATTTCTTTCTTAGTACTTTATTAAGTCTTAGCAGAGTGACTTCCTGCTTAATGCAGCAGAAGGTATGGTTGCTGGAGCACTCAGTGTATTTTTAAAAAGCATAACAAATAAACAGTTTATAACAAATAAAAAACTTATCCAGAGGTTAAAGACGACTCTTTCCAAACCATCGGAAGGAGGCCTCTGTGCCATCCCTCCTCGCCACAGAGAGCCTGGGGGTGCTCTTGGAGCACACCTAGCAGCTGCAGCCCGGGCGTGCAAGAGCGGCCGTGGGGAGAAGCAGCCTCCCTGCTCTGCCTGCTTCAGCTGCTCCGTCAGACGAGGGCGCAGGGGTGAAGGGCACACACTCCACTTCTGCTTAGAGGGGCAGCAGAGCCTACGAAGGGAGTTCCACCAGCTCAGTGCTCCCTCCCTGAAGGCTTGTGACAGCCTGGGGCTCTTTCATCCACACACATCTTTGAGTCTCTACAAATAATGTCAAAAAGAAAAACAAGGAAGAGAGGGGATTAGACTAACATCATACCAGAGCTGTAATTACTACTCGAGAGAGATGGGAAAGCATCATTTTGAAGCTAAATATCCTCTGGGAGAACACACATGCTATCCAGCAAGCATTTGGTTTGCCTTCCTGAGGAAAAGCTCTTCGGTGGGAAACCTGACCCGTCATAAATGCCTGCGCACGGTGGGGGTGCTTACTGCGGGAGGGATCGCTCCTGTCTCGTACTTTTTCTAAGTAACATCAATGCAGCTTAAGGTAGTTTAAAATCAATATGGAGGATAATTAAATATTCTGTTTTAAAAATTAAAAATTGATTTTCACCAAGAGGATATTTCAATAAGGTCAGTAGGGGGTTGGTGATGAGTAAATTAGCTTTTGTTCACAGTTTACAAAATCTCTATCACAATAACTCATATTTGTAAGCATTTGTAAATTTAGTTTCCCCCAAGGGAAAAGTGGTATTCAGGACCTTCTCCCAGAGAGAGAAGGTTGACTCTATTGGTACTGCTTGTACAAACCAGCATTGACTGACTTCAGAGGAGCTCTTCTGATTTACACTTACCAAAAGTCTGGCTCACGAGATCTTTTTGGGACATCTTTGACTGTAACTTTTTCTGCTTTCTGTCTCTGATACCACTTTGCTCAGACGGTGCAAATTAGTGTCCTCTGCCCCACATAGATAGCAAAGACCCTGTGGTGCCTTTGCTAAGTGAAAAACTATGCCCCATGATCCTTGTCTAAAACCTACCCTATGCTCCGTTGGTCTTTGACTAAAGTACACCTCCCACACCATTTTGCTGCCTGTTTGCCACTTACCCCTTCTGCAGTGATCAGCAGATATAAGCTGCCCAACTCCGAAGCCCAGGCATGAGAAATGTATGTGGCTTACTGCCTGTAAGGCTGGGCTTGTACTCTCTCAACTTTCTAACCCGTGTGAGCATGACAAGTGCCACAAACCATAGATCTGATTTGATGAGGTGGCAAGGTATGAAGAGCTGTGTGTGACCTCTGGGTTCCTGCACAGTTTTAAGGGTCGCAGTAAAGAACAATCTCCTACTGGGTTTGGACAGCAAGGCCATGCACCTGGATGAGCACCTGGTTGGAAGATGGCTGGTAGCTTGCTTCTCAGAATTGTTCCTAAGCCCAGTTTTCTTCTGAAGGGATGGATGTGTTGGGATGAGTTCATTTTCCATAATAAACCCTTAGTGCAGCTCAGGGGTCAGAGGGAGACTCCCTGAGCTATGCCTGCTGGTGGTAATAGGGTGCTGAGAGCTTGCTCTTACACGTTTTGCTGTCCTGCTTTAGCAGAGTATATGACATTTCTTAACGTGCAAATCTAGGCCTACGTTCTGGTAAGTCACATGGCAATTAAAACATAATTCTATGTTTCCCTTAGACACTTGCACAGACCTAAGAGTCACGGGATAAGCAAGGTATGTGTTGATCAAACTGAATTTACAAATCAGTAGAGATGAGGTGAAATGACCTAGGTACAGATTTTCATAGGTAAGCCTAAATCCTACTTTTCCTCATTTACCCTCTAAGTTTGTTTTATTTTTTTCCTAAAAGCTGTCTTACTGCAATCCCAGTTTAAGCAAATTTTAGATTTCATTAACTTTCTCTTGCGTAACGGAACAGAAGCACTTCTAGAAAGAGATTTCTTTTTCTCCTGGAGGATCAATATTAAGGACGTTGTAGTATCTTCTTCAGAGAATACTGTGATTTCTGAAGAAATCTGATTGGAGCTGATCGATATGAAAATACTGAGGATTAGCAATGTCATATTTATACTATCTATGTACCCATTTTGCAAGTGGTGGAGTTGTCAGCATATTTTTTCCTCTAAAAGGTTTGATAGGAGAAAATCCGAAATGAAACCTCTCCAAGCCTGCAGAGACTGTAACATAGGGAATGAAGATCAAGAAGGAATGGTTGTGCCCTTTTTTAGCTGGCTTGGATCTGCTGACAGTAGGAGATAAGTATAAATAAACCTGGTATAAACAGGGAAGCAGAGTAGGCATTGCTTCTGAAGGAGGAGCTTGGCAGGAATCTCAGCCAGAGGCTATTTGAACTGATGGACTGTGCAGCTGAAACCCGAATTAGCACTAATAATGAACACTAGATGAGAAAGCTGTTCTCAGGGCCAGGACTGACTAACCTGCATTTTAAACTTACAGTGCACTTCTGCAAAGCTTTCTGTCTTTGTTGGTTTCCTGACAATCTCTTCCTCACCTAACATACCTTGAAAAACATTTAACCTTCCCTTCCCAAACACACACACATACACGCACTCGAAAATTGAAAGAGGCCTCTCGAAGTTCTTTCTTTCCAGACTAGATCTGTTGTTCAGCTTTCTGAAGCACTTGGTGGCCACTTGAGTATTTAAGCTCTTACATGTGGAAGTGGATTATCAGCTCTGCCATTCCTCAGTGCGCTGGACGTGTGGGGCAGAAGTGTTTGCACCCTCTCACCGCTGGGCACGTCCTCACCCGGGTTGAGGAACAGTGCAACAAGGCGACCTCTTTGCAGCACAGCCGCTCATTTGATTTCAGCGGTTGCTCATATGCAACAAAGCCAAGTGTTGCTCCTGGGGAGTTCTGTTGACTTCAGTAGATTTACGCTGGTGTAAATCAGGAGCCAAGTGACACAAGAAGCCCATATGTTCTCCTGGAGCGCTGATTACAGGGGAAAGGAGCTGGATCAGAAAAAAATGATTGCACCCAGATTGTTTTCAACTTGTTAATGACTAGCTTAAGGCGGCAAATAAAAACAGAATCAGAGGTGATTTATATTTATGCTGAAATCTAAACAGGTCTGGCCCTAGGCATTTGCATTTGTCCCTGTCTAACGCTGTGGCTGACTTTAAGACCTCTTGAACTGAAAGGAATTGCTCAAAGAGTGAAGTGAAACCTGACTTGTATGAGATGAAGTCAAGACTCTTGGATAACACATAAAAGGGAGGAGCGGGTATATGTATGGTAAGAATTGGGGGGTGGGGGAAGATTGTTATATTTGCATGTTGTTCATGAGAAATACTACATTTTTTTTTTTTCCTAGGTCTGGCTCTAGTTCCCTAGTTAGCAACAGCTGCTCTGGCAGATCTGCCTCACTGAAATCAAGAATTATTGGGCTGTTCCTCCAGAACTCAGGTCTCTTATGCGTGGCATCCACTCCAGAGCTTTAGCTGAGTAGAAGGGGGAAAAGGGCTAAGACTTCAGTTATGACTGAGGGAAGTTTTGCAGCCCGAGGTTTTTTTTTCTTCCCCAGCTCAAAGTCCATCTCCAAACAGAAGGCTGGTTCCAGAAGAAAAGCAGCACCAGGGTAGTTGGCCCTAATCATAGCCAAAACCACCCATCATCTAGGACATCGCATTGTTAGTAGATAGTCCTTCAGGATCATGAAGCTTAGAAATGCAATATAGCCAGATGCCCCGTGTGGGGAAAGATGGCTGAAAACCTTTTTATGGAGACAGCAAAGCTGCAGCAAAATTGGCATGTTAAATGGATATATCCTTTATGCATAGAATAGCCCCTCTTGCATTCAAATTCACATAAAAGAAATACTGAAGCCTATTCTGTTCTTCCTCACCCACTCAGCAATGTGGTGTAGGTGTTTCAGTGACACACTGAGTTCACAGCACCATTTCACAGCTCCTTGTTAATGCATGCCACAGCAGAAATCTCATTCATGGATGACACTGATCTTATCACAGATATTGATTCATCAGCCTAAGCTAGGAGCGTTAGTAATGAGTCTGTCCTACACAGTTCTTTGATGGCTCTGATGTCTGATACCAGTGGAATAGGCTGGTGTTGGCTGATGTGGGGTGGGTGGTCTCAATGGAGTTGTTTTTATTCAACTGAGGCTTCTCTGTACATCAGTGAGAACTTGATGTGTGGGTTTGGAGTGGGTATTCTGCGTCAAGGGGATTCTTAACTTTTTTTCCCAGCATTTTCCTCTGAAATCTAAATGCCTCTTTATTATGAAACAGTAGATCAAAGTGGGGGGGAAGGGTAAGATGCATGGTTAATATTTGCTGATTTCAACTTGAAAAACTATTTTAAATGAAATCTGTCGTAAATAAATTCCATTTTCAAAAGTTAACCCTGGAAACCTGGGTTTGGGGTGTACTGGAAACAAACAGTACTGGGGAAGGACAAGTTAGTTGGTGGAAAGTTTTCTAGTTTTGTGTTCATTAGTCTGTTTTTATCCTGTTTGGGAAATGTGGGGGGAAGCAAGGTCTGGAATTCCTGGTGAAATGGAAAATTCATAGTAACTGTGAGGTGTTCTGGATGCTTAAGTTTTGTGATCTCTAGGTTTCCAAGGTTCAGTGAGAAAACTAAAAGTCATTTCAGGGAAGGGTGACAGTTCCCTCAGCGTCCAAGACAAACCTGCTTGAGCAGAGGCCATGGGCACTCACTAGTCTTCATGAATCCTGTTTCCCAGGGTTCTTTAAAATCTGACAATTTTCTTATGACAGCAAAGTGTTAATTGTCCTCAGGCTGTTGCAGAAGGACTGAGTTCTTGAGGCATTTCTGTTCATTCGCATACTTCTTTCAACTTTACTGTATTGTTGTCTCTGTGGCCAGGTGATTGAGCAATGTTCTGCAGCAACAGGCTATTGTCTTTAGTATTACTATTAAAATAAAAAAAAATTAAAAATTAGACATGCAGCTACCCCTGTCAGAAAACTGGAGGACACAGAGAAAGATGTAAGACAAAGTGCTGTAAGGGACGGCACCATCTGCTTTGTTGACAGTCACTTGTGCAGAAAGGACAAGGCACTGATTAATTTGTCAAGGGCTTGTCTTAAGAGCTGTGAGAAGAAGGCAGATAGGTGTATTCACAACGCAGAGGGGGAGGAAGGGGCAGTGAGACAGTTGTCAAGGCAAGAGAGAAAGGTGATCTGAGATTTTAAAATGGGGATTTGAACATCTCATTTGGAGAATGAGACAACATTCATTGCAAGTTGGCAAGAAAAGCTATGAGTTGTTTCTGAGAAACAGAACATAAGATAGGTAATTATGATGCACAATTAGATATGAAAAAGAAAGTGCAGGCTGACTGCTAACTTCTGATTGATTTTTAGTTTAATTTTGGGCTTTTTGTTTTTTACCTTAGACATGTGAGGAAAAAGGGCTATGATAATCTCCAGTTTTGCTGCCAGGCTCACCATACAAAGGACTAAAAGAGCAGGA
>NW_009694827.1:116683-159787 GCF_000703405.1 Apaloderma vittatum
CAAGGGGCTGCCAAAGAGATGCAATGGAAGGGTAAGACATACCAGTGGTCAATTAGAGAGTTCTCACAACTGCAGGCCACTCTGGTTGGTTTGTTGTTGTTTTTTTTTCTTCAGACTCTGTGTTATCCTACATCCATGCTATAAAATGTAGGCAAGTGATGTAATTAAGCAAATGAAAATTAATCTAGAGGCATTTTGGAACTGTCAGCCTGACTAAAAGACAAAGACAGAATGTGCTTCTCTCAAAAGAAAGCTGCTGAAATGGACAGTGTCATATCTGCAGAAAAGAAGAATTGTCTTACTGGCAATTGGTGCCAGGACTTTAGATCAAAAGAGAAGTATGACTAGATATGGATGGGAAAGATTCTGAAATTTAGGGAGACTTTTTAGAAGGAATAGAGTTTCAAGCAGATTGTTAATGATCTCTTTGCTTTTACCAGTAGTCTAGAAATCACCTCTAAAAGAGACCTGAGATATAATGACTGGTGTTATTTATTGTGCAATTCAAAGTTGCCTATTTATAGTATCATCCATTGATTGACAAAAAAAACAGGTGAAGATCCCT
Organism: Apaloderma vittatum; assembly: GCF_000703405.1. NCBI lineage: Eukaryota > Metazoa > Chordata > Aves > Trogoniformes > Trogonidae > Apaloderma > Apaloderma vittatum. Next base: position 117,249 of record NW_009694827.1, read on the forward strand.
GCCTCCCCACAGCTATGTTCTGGTCAGTTCAGGTCTTACTGCTCATGAACTGTTTATAGCAAGAGTCTGAAATAAGTCTAGTCTGGCATGTCGTATTGTGTCCTGTAGAGAAGCTTCTCCCATCATCAATCAGCACTGCATATTTCTCAATGAAGAGAGTAATACCACAAGTGCTATTCCATCCTTTTACAGAACCAAAAAGAGAGAAAAATGGTAGTTACACGAACTCTTTTAAGAAACTCAGACTAAGACTGAGGATAGGATGCTTTAATCTGGATGTACACCCTTCTCAAATCTAATTCACTTCAGTAGTAGTAAGTGTGAGGAAGATGAGGAAGGGAAAAAGTATTTGAGGTTCTACTGCTCTGGAACACTCACAATGTCATTGACGATCTAAGTAGGTGGCATGGATAGCGAGCAGAAACATTAATCCCAGAACAGGCCTAAATTAAAGGAAACTTCCAATTTTGCTGCCAATTGTAAGGGCACTGGATGCTTAATGAAATGGAGAATTCTATTTTGAACTTGTTGCGAGCAACCCAACAAAGCAATATAGCCTGCTCCTCCAAAGACAGGCAAAGGGGCACAGATCCTTTCACTTCCTTACAAAATCTTTACTAAACTTGTGGTTACATTAAATGTTTTGTTTCAGTCATAAACTCCTACTCAGACTTCTGAAATGCTACCCCGCAGCAGGATTGACATTGGATCTGTGGAGACAGATTTCTGCCAGTGTATAATTGCAGGCCTGGGGAACTTATGTTAATCAGAACTCTGTTCCCAAATCTGTAGAAACCATGGAAACTCCCAAGGATTTCAGTGGCTTTGGATTAGGTCTTCATTTGTGATATTCAGCTAACACATATCAGAGGCGTTTCTAGCTGCCCAGCATGGTAAATTGTAATATGTCAGTGTCTACCCCTTTCAAGGCTATAGCCAGATAAATATCACTTGGGAAACCATAATTTCCTAATTACTGTGAGTCCTGGATATAAAACAACATCCATTTTATTGTCAACTTTTCCTGCTGGTTTCACTTGCACGGTCATTTATAGCTCTGCAAAGCCATTGTGAAAATCACATTCTAGTGCCGTGTACATTCATTCCTTGCTTCCTCTGAACCACTGCAAGTGAGGGTACAAGGCAGAGGGTCTGGGAGCCACCAGCAAATATGGAGGAAACACAGACCAGTCTCGTTCAAACCTTACTTTGCCCTGGGTGCTCTGTGGACAGCCCTCACTGATTTTGAGATCAGGTTCTCCCTGGTTAATCACTGCAGAAAGTCCTTCTCTGTTACAGAATATTTTTCATTCTGAATTACAGTCACTGGTTTGTATTCACTTCCTCTCTGTTGTTAAGGATCAGTAAATAGCCTGAAGGGAGCTAATTTCATGAGCATTACCTCTGAAAAGATTTTCTCTCTCACCTACTTCTCCTTTCTTGCCTTTCCCTTCTCCTTTACTGCTCACTCGAGAAAGTCTCCTCTTCAGATTGTATAAGCACAAGTGAGATTGGTTTCTTCAAACACCTTTTCTGTTCCCTCTTCCTATTCCCCACAGATCATGCTTTTCTTTCCACTGTCCCTTTCCTCTTTACAAGACAAGAGAAAACACAGAATTTTTAAAAAAAATAATAATCAGCAATGGGAAAAAAATTGTGAAAGGTATCTTGTATTTTGTGGAGGGAAGGGCGGACCCACATGCTGGGACAGTTATTTTAAAAAATATGCTGGTCACCTGGGAACCACAGTACTGAGGAACAACAGGTACAGGTATTTCTGTAGTTGTTTGACTCTAAGCAGAGCCTGTATTTTGACTGGAGGAAAAAAGTTTTTGTCTTTTGGGACATGAGGAGAAGGAGCATACTCCAAAGCCATGCGAACAGAGAGAAACCCTGCTGCCTTGCCGGGGTTCTGGCAGGCACCAGTGGTCCCCAAAGCTCTCACCAGAGCTGTGAAATTGTATTATTTGTTTCTTCTTCCTCTGAAGAAATAATTCAGGAAACTCGGTGTCTTCCTAGACCCTACAAGGTCACAGAAAATTGCCCTCAGTCCTTCTTAGAGTGCTCTGAGCATGCCCAGCAACTGCTGCAGGTGAAGAATGACATTAAGCTACACAGCAAGAGGAAAAGTGATGCTGCTGGGCAATATTTTAGAGGAATTTTTAAATAATCTCTGGGTAGTGAATTTCATTCTAGGTTCATTTCTCTATCTGGGTTGTTCGGTTTTGGTTGGTTTCTTTTGTTTTGGTTGGGGGTTTTTTCAGTTATTTTTCTATTATTTTTCTTTCTCATGCTCAGTGAAATTCTGGCTGGTAAAATGCCTCATGAGACACCCCAGACAATTCACCCTGTGTTTTACGTGCTATTAAAATATACGGATCCAGCCTGTGCAGCTGCTTGCTGTCAGGTCCATTACATCCCGAGCATCCATGCCCCCAGGTGATTTTTGCTGGGGCTTCTTCTCATTCATTGCTGGGTATGACAGATGCTATAGAGGGAGCAGCTGATCCTTATGGAGATGGGAGTGGAGCTGCCTGATGGATTGTCCACAGAGGACAGGTAGGCACTGAGCCGATCTGCAGTGAAGTTGTGCCTAGGAGCATGTAACAAGCAGTTGGGTTTTGTCTCTCTGGAGCATTTTATTCACATTCCTGGTTAATATGTGCTTTGTTTTGCCTTTGTACTAGCTAATGCACCTACAATGGCTAGGGATTTTTCAATACTTATTTTGTTTGTTTTGCTTCTCATGTGTTCCTAGAAATTAGAGACAATCGTGACATTTTGAGTTGCACGCTCTGTGTTCTTCAGATAAAGCCAGATTGTTCTCTACAGAAAGGCTTGGTGTGTTTTACGGTATCCAATGTTAAATCATCTAAAAGTGCCATCACAAATCATTACACCTTGGCACTTTCTGCCAGTTCAAACTGTGAAGCGAGAGGGTAGGTTTGTAGCACACTTCTCCGAAATACATTGGTATAACTCCACAGCTTCAGGCAATTATTGCTGCACTGCAAACAGTCAGTCAATGCAAGGCTATACTTGGGGAGTGAGAGTGTTTGAACGGCACACCCGTGCAAACTGTGCAATTTGCTGCTCAGCCCCCTATGTGAGAGCACACCTGGCACCCCTGTGCTCCAGGGGACACTTCCCAGGCAGTGTTGCTGTGAGGTTGCCAGCATGATGTGATTCACACTGGAAAAGGCTGACCGGAGCTGCCACAAAGTCCTGTATTTTGTCTGGAATTAATATACCAAGCTTTCCTCAGCAAGGAAAGAAGCTGGCATGGTTACAGCAGCTCTGAATAGACAGTATGTCTTGCCTTAGACGTGCAGTGAGAGACAGCAAGGCTGTTTGTGGCTGCACTGTTTTCCTCGCAGTGCCCGTGGAGTACCTAGGCTGGCAGGATCGGCAGTCATCCCACGGCAAGGAGAATCCCAAGGGGATGGGGGATCTTGGGTCTGGGCCAGCACTGCAAAAACTCCATCTTTCACGTTGTCTCACACATGAGGCTGATGATTTAAGCTTGCCTGGAGCAGCATGTGGTGTAACTTGTAATGCTGGTATTAAAGTCTAACTCTGACCACATGGCAGGATTTTTAAATGACAACTGCATTTACTTCTGTGAGAACATTGCCTAATTTCCCTAACCCTTAGCTAAGTGGAGCTTGTCAGGTGAACAGTCAAAAAGGCAGGCAAGAGAGGAACTGCTGTCACAAAGCCACCATTTACAAAGCACATCTGAATTTGTACGCAGTTTGTCAGGGCAGCTGATGATTCAAGATCATTGTTCAACTTTAAATGACAAGAATTTGGATAAAGTTTAATAAGAGTCTGACACCTACAGATGGACATCTTTGAATGCAGGTTCTGATGTTAGGGGAAAACCACAGTGCTTAGCTCAACCAAGTACTAGGACCAAGTATTTCCCTGTCTCTCATTTCATTACAGCGTTAAGGTTTTTAGATGCAAACAACTGCCTTGTCACAGAAGGGTACTGTGAACGCTTTCTTTGCAATGGCAGAACCCAGAGCAACACAATATTGTACTGCATCCTCAGCAGAGACTCAAGCTGACAACAGCTGTGCTTGTAAGCTTAGAAGTGCCCTCCTTGCAGAAGAACTGCAACATAAAAGAACAAGCAAATAGGACCCAGAATGGATCATCAGGAATCCTTCCTTCCCATAGGAAGGACCTCATGAACTACTAGAGTTGCTCTGATCTTCAGTCTGGCACTGGCAGAGTGGGGCTGCCAAATTAAAAGCATTTCAGGTGCAGTGGGAATTTACTTTCACCTGGGCTAGGGTGGCTGTTCAGCACAACAGGGAGTCAGATGCAATTTGGAGCCTCTGAACCAGAAACCTAGAAGTTCCCTTTTCTAGCTTGGTGCTGTTTGCAGCTCCCACGTGGCTTTATAGATAGAAGCATGTTAGACCAGATCCAGTTCTGCCTCTGCACATTCTCTGCAGCAAATATATGAGCCAAATTTATTGTTCTGGTAGTTGGTTTTTTTGTGTTTGGGGTTGGTTTGTTGGGGGTTTTTTTGCGGTTGTGAGTGAATTTGTTGTTGTTGTTTTTCTTTTTCCTTTCTTAGATCATCTAACATCCTGCATTTTTCTATGTAGTGCTTCCACATGTGTGAATGTGCTTCAGCATATTCATTAGTACCCCTTCTGTTTTGGAAGCTTCAAGCAGTCTGCCTCCCTCACTCCTCAAAATAATAGAGTTTGAAAAGAAAGTTCATATTGTTTATTTTCCATTATAGCTATCCATTGCATATACCTTGTAATCAAGTAATATGCTTTTTGCTTACAGCTAGGTTAGTGGCAGCTCTTAGTTTGAATACTTTGGCCACCTCTGATGCAGTAACAAATTGCTGATTATCAAAGGAGTAGTAGCACTTATTTAGACTCCTACACACACTGAATCTAGATTAAGGTATGTGAGAAAGAAAATGATGAAGGCCAGAGAATGTGGTTGGCTTCTTAATCAGTATGCTATTAAACAATGGAATGCAACCCATCCAGCACCTGTTGCTGAAAAAAAATAAACACAAATATGGGATATAATTAAATATATAATATGATAAATGTAATGAAATGAGCATCTGGATAAAAGTTAATGTTATAGCCTATCACCTTCTAAAATAATTGGAGAGGATGAAAGAAGAATGTGTTTCTCTTGATGGTGATAGGAAGGGATGGAAAGTTGCTTTTTATTTCTAATACCTCTCCTTTATGGAGATTTCTATCTGTCCATTGACTGTTACACTGTCCAACTGTAAAATGACTCTAGTGATGCTTAGCGCCTTTACCACACCAGCCCAAATGAACGAGTTTATAGAGTACTTCAGGGATTACTTTTTCTCCGTTTTTGCTTCCACATGAAGAATACTGTTCCCTTTTAAGTTCTATAACCTAGGTTTTTAATTCAGGATGTCATAAATTAAAATTCACATTTAAGAAGTGATTCTACTTTCGGATCTCAAAGTTCATCTTTTATAATGACCATCTAAAGCAGCAGTTCTGTTCCTTTGACTCTATTCTATGTCTTAGAATTTTTCTTAAACTTTATTCTTGGAGTCAAGAAATAGTGTAAGGATCTCAGTTCATATAAAATCAGACATATTTAGTCTGTTTCTATACAGAATATCTGAAGAACATAACTGCAGTGTATATATGTGCTAGGAAAACAAAAAGTAACTTGCAAAATAAACCTTGTGGTCTGATGGTTGATGTGGGGATAAGGAAATAAGATAATTCAGGTTCTTTGAATGATTAGGGTAAGAATGAGTTTTAGGGCTTTTTCTGGAATTGGTTTTGGAGGCACGCTTTTTTGCTTCTAACTTGCCACGGGATAGTACTAATTCTTACTTCTGCATTTATTTATTAATTTTTTCTCTGCTTGAAAGAGCAAAATGAGGCACTTATTTATTTATAATCTCCTAAATGGAGATACACAGCCTTGTGTTTTGGGTGGGCACATAAAAGACCCATATATGAACCAATAAAGAAATGCTCTCAGAATGATTAGGAACTGGATGAGGTTTAGGCAGAGGAGAGCTGGCCCAAATTTGTTTTAAGTTAGGTAGAGGTCTGAGTTATGCTTCACCTCTCCCTGCCTTTTCCTGCCTGCAGCTGTAGTCCATTGAAGCTGTTGTCTAGGATACAGGCAGTCTTAGTCTATTCAGCTCAAGTTTTAAATGCAGAAAGGAAGGATGGTCTTGGGGCTGAAGCATGACAGTAATGCAGACCTCCTCCTGTGTGGTGCTTAACAAGTCACTTACTGTTAGAGCTGTCCTTAACTTACAAGTGTGAAGGTGCACGTTGTTAGGAGGCAGCTGTGCAAATACAGTGAAAAAGACCACAACAGGTGAAAAAGAGAGAGAATACGTTGATGCCTGCATCCTGCAACTACATCCTTCTTTGTGCTGTGCAGCAGTGTCACAGGCCTGAAAGTGGGTGTAAAAATCTTCCAATTAATTTGCTTACTTCAGTCAAGTTTAAAACTTGCTCTTCAAGGTTCCCTTCTTGCCCTCATGGATAATTCTAGGGAACAGAGATGCTGCACAATCCTGGGCCACAGGACACAAGGGTCTAGGTCTGTGGCTATCCATTGTGAATGAATTAGAAAAACTCTGTGGTCCTCTATGCTGTGTCATCACTGAGCAGCGTTTCCTGGCAGTAATGACACAGCCAGCATCCTGCAAACAGGAAGGTTCCCATTTTTCTGTTTATGGACTTCTCAGGTTTCCCTACTGGGTGGTTACAGTGAGGAAGCAGGACCCCACCATTTCCCGCTTGCTTCTATCAAGGAGCATCACAGAGGTTCTGCTAAGACAGCATTCATCAGGAGATCCTTCACCTAAGGAAATGAAATCTGCTGTGTTAGAGAACATCATAAAATTACCTAAAAGGTGTTAGTGCAGGTGTTTGGTTTCCTGTGACAGAAGAGACGGGGACATGAGGTATTTCCTGAAAGTTTGTGTGTTCAGGCTAGTTACACAATGGCTTATGTAAGTCAGCCTTTCCCTCCCTGTGACACAGTCATTTTCTACGGAATGCAAAACAAACCTCAGAGCAAAGCAATTAGCCAGTGTCTCTGGAAAGTGGTGCTGCCTGTCAAGAATGGGCATATAGGAAGGATCTAGTAAGACTCTCTGTGGTCTACAGGGCTTTAATCAACACCCTGTGCAGGGGAAACTATGGGAAAACTCTGTATTATTTTCCTCCATCTCTCTAAAGAGCAACAGGGGGGAAAAACAAGAACCAACAACAAATTCCCAATAATCATAGCTCATAAATTCTTCATCGTGTGAATGGCCCTTAGGTAGGTACATCCACCCAGGGAAGTATGCGACAGCTTATAGGCACAAACTGCTGCCCTCTACGTGGCCTACAAATTGCTGTGTACACTGCCTAATGCTGTGATGGGCTGGGCTGGTTAACAGGAAAGAACTCTTGACCGAAAACAGACCGTTTTTCTCCTTCAAAGCAGATCTGTTTTTTCATCACCATGTTTTGTAGTAATTCAGCGATATGCAGTTTGCCACGCCAGCATCATTTTTCCCTGGCTGTTTAATAACCATGCTCTGAAGCAGAGCTGCAGAATATCTCATTACTCTGCTCCAGAGGTAGGAAAGGAGGGGCAGATGTGAAAAAAACCATCTGCTCCTGAGCATGTCATAAGTAAGGTTATACTGCCAACTGCAGTCAGTATCCCTGCAGCAGTTGTAGGAGAGGAATGAAATGAAAGAAAAATCAAGACAGGAAAATATTATTGACTTTTTCTGCAGCAGTGAATTTAACCTGAATTTAATATCATTAGAATTTAAAATATTCAGGAGCTGCTACTTGCTAATCCATTTGCAGAGCTGGATGAAAGCTCCTATCTGTTGTCTTTGGAGTGTGTGCAAAAGTGGGAAGAGTTAATGCTGGAGAAGTCTTTGCTGATGTTCCCCTGTGCCTCAGAAAGAAGACCTGTTGACTCTCATGTCCGTGAAGGAAGTCGGACCATTTTGAAATGTTATGAAAGCAACGTTCAAGGCAAGCTTTGCTGCTGTGCTGAGGCTGAAACGTCCTTTTGAGCAGTGCAGGTACCTAAAGCTTAGGGAAGAAAACAGCAGAGAAAACCATCTTGCAAAGACATGTGAGCTGTGGATCAGCTTTCCTAGTTACCACAAGATCTGGGGAGTTTGGGTTTTGTTCCTCGCAGTGCTGTTGGCTCTGTCTGTCCTGACTAAGGGACTTCAATATCTCTCCTATGAAGACAGACTGAGAGAACTGGGGCTGTTCAATCTTGAAAAGAGGAGGCTGAGAGGGAATCTTACTAATGTGCATAAATATCTGAGGAGTGGGTGTCAAGAGGAAGGGGATAATTTCTTTTCAATGGTGCTCTGGAGACTATCATGTTCTTCTCTGGAGACCTGGACACGTTCCTGTGTGACCTGCCCTAGGGGATCCTGCTCTGGCAGGGGGGTTGGACCAGATGATCTCTAGAGGTCCCTTCCAACCCCGAACATTCTATAATTCTATGATCATTCAGGTCCCAGGCATCTAGAATTAGCAGGTCAGAGAGGCCTTGGGGTAAGGCTGATAGGAGAGCGCTGCCATCGGCTGGCACTGCTGGCATTCCTCTGGCAACAACCAACAAGCACTGAGGCAGAGAAAATCAGCAGGCACTGCTGAAACGTTTGCCTTTGGGGTTTTTTTCGTCTCTTGATTCTCACAGTTTTCTAAGAGGTGCAGGTCTGGCCTTAACCTGCTCCCTCTGAAAATATCACATTTAATTTAAAATAAATTTCTAAGGGGAATATTTGACATAATGTTTTTCAAACGGCAGAGCATTACCCACCACATACTGTGTCTTGCTTTCTGGAAGCTAGTACCACAGAAAAACCTGAAAATGACTTCTTGTAATGGGACTGCCTTCTCTTCACTAAGTTTGCATTGATTTTTCTATCATTTTCAGCTATGAGTTAGAACATTTCACTCCTGCCTCTCCAGCATCTGAAAAGGTAAAGCAGTCTGCCTGTGGTATTGCAATGGTTATTTCAGCATGACTAGAGTTAGTTGAAAAAAAATATTTCAAAGGTGCTCTAAGGATGACTTTGTCCTTCAGCTGCCTCTTTAAAAGCATAAAAAATATAATGGAAGGAAACAGGAGACGTGGTCACACAGGACATGGAGAAGGCTGAGGTACTCAATGACTTTTCTGCATCAGTCTTCAGTGACACGTGCTCCAGCCACAGTACCCAAGTCAATCGAGTGCACCCTCAGGCAATTTTGCTGATGACAGCAAGTTGTGCTGTGCAGTTGACATGCTGGAGGGCAGTGATACCACGCAAAGGGACCCCGACAAGATTGAGAGCTGGGCCTGTGCCAACTTCATGAAGTTCAACAAGGCCAAATGCAGGGTCCTGCACCTCGGTAGAGGCACAAATACAGGCTGGGTGGAGAATGGATTGAGAACAGCCCTGAGGAGGGAGGAGGATTTGGGGTGCTGGTTGACAAGAAGCTCAACATGACCCAGCAATGTGCACTCGCAGGGCAGGTCAATCGCATCCTGGACTGCATCGTACGAAGCGTGGCCAGCAGGTCATTCTCTGCTCTGCTCTCATAAGATTCCACTTGGGGTACTGTGTCCAGCTCTGGGGCCCCTAGCATAAAAAGGCCATGGATCTGTTAGAATGAGTCCAGAGGCCACAAAGATGATAAGAAGGCTGGAGCACCTTCCCTGTGAGGACAGGCTGAGAGAAGAGATGACTGGAGAAGAGAAGCCTCTGGGGAGATCTTATAATGGCCTTCAAGTACTTAAAAGGGGCTACATGAAAGTTAGAGAGGGACTTTTTTACAAAAGCATGTAGTGATAGGACAAGGATTAACCGTTTCAAACTGAAAGAGAGTAGATTTAGATTAGATGTTAGGACGGTGGTGAGGCACTGGAAGAGGTTGCCCAGGGAAGCTGTGGTTGCCTCATCCCTGGGAGTGTTCAAGGCCAGGCTGGATAGGCCTTTGAGCAACCTGGTCTAGTGGGAGGTGTTCCTTCCCATGGCAGGGGGAGTTGGAACTAGATGGCCTTGAAGGTGTCTTCCAATCCAAACTATTCTATGATAAACACATCAACACCCTTTAAGCCATGGGGCTGTACAGCACAAAAGCAGCACAGTGATGACAGAACAAACCCATTTAAAAAATGCAATCTTGGGGGAAAAGTCTGATATAATTCTGCCTGTGTTTATTTGACTTGAGGAAGCCTTGTGTCATGAGGTGCATTATGTTTTGGCTGCTAACTTTTTAGTTTTTATTGGATTTTTTTAAACAGCATCAAATAGAGTCAGGGTGCGAGTGAGCAGAAGAGAAGCTACTGGGTGTTTTAACCAGGTTAGGAGTACAGAATTGAGTAACTTATGGAATTGGTCATGAGAAAAGAAACCCTGCATTTTGGGATCGCTCTTCAGCCCTGCCAAGAGTAGCCATTACATGAGTTAGCTACTTGCTCGTTGCTTATTTCTGTGTATCTCTCAGAGAGAAGAAAATATTTTTGTAGCTGCTTTTTTCTTGTCTCCTGGAGGCAGACTCTGTCAGGAGCCAAAGCATCTGGTTAGGGCTGGTCATTGCTCTTGCTGCTAAGCTAAGGTGTGAATACTAGGATGTGTTTCTCCTACACCAAGGCCTTCACAGTTGTTTTTTCCTCAGTTCATTTACTTACTTCTTTTAACAGCAATAAAATGAGAGTTACTTTCTGTGGCTAAGACAGGAAGGTGGCTATGTAGTTGCTTAGTATAGCTGAGGGATTTATGAGTAAGGAAGAGTGTTTTTTGTAAAATTACATTCATCAGAACCAGAACATTAGTGTTTTCATAACACCTGTTAGAGTATTTAAACTGGAAAGTCTTGCATCAAATGAGAAAGGCCTCTTTTTGTTTTTTTAAAGCTTTTGGAAGACTCCTGAGACACCAACTCAGAAGTCTGCCCCTTTAATAAATGAGACACCAAATTTTGTTTAATATTGTCTGTTACAAAGAAGATGCTCCTGGCAGATGCTGTTTATTGAAACAAAAGCTTGATGGGTTTTGCTAATGATGGTGCATCCTAGAAAATATTTATGTTCTGGGAATACTCTGAGTTGTGATCTTTCGGTATAAGTTTTTATTGATGGAATCTAATACTCCATTACGGCAAATTTATTCATTCTTTTGAGTTTTATATATATTAAACCTTTTCTCTGCCATTAGTTTTCCTGTCTTCAAAATGAGAATTAGAATTGCAGAATATTATGGTATGGGTGAAAAGATGAATCGTTCCTCTTTAGAAAGGTAATTAACCTCTAAAGGCAGCTGCCAGAGAGCTGCCATTACAATATCAGCTGTACTCTGCTTCTGTCTCAGTCCTCCGCTGTCCTCCTCCAGCTCTCTGAGGTGTGTTGTTTATCATCCCGGCTCAGTGAAAGCAAGAAGATAGATACCTTCAGCACAACACCTGCGAGAAGCAGGGTTTCAAATCTCCAGCTTTCACCAGAGTTAACCCCCTGTGTGTTTCTCCCTCCTCATGCAGCAGGGCTGTGGCCTTGGCAGGTGTCAGCAACCTCCGGTGATGCTGATTAATTGTGCTCACTCAGTGCAGGGGAGGCTGCTCATTAATTCCAACCAGCGTAAAGGAAATGGGAGACCCTTAGGACAGGGTTCCTAGACAGACGAGACCTGCTGGTCTACATCAGGGAAAGACAGCTTTACAGAAGGCACGTTGAGTTTGTGAGAGAGAGAAAGGAGAAAGAGCAGTGCTGGCAGTTCAGGTTTGAATTCTGGTATGAGTGTGCTGTAGCATCGATAGAGAAATATTTAGCCTGTCTACAGGCAGTTGTTTGCTAGTAAACAAGAAACATTGTTCCAGAGATGATTAACAGTGACAGAAAATTTTAGGAACTCAGTAGAAAGCTTTATTCTGCCTTGATCACAACTACCCATTATGTCAGTAGGTTCCGATTTTTCAGACTAATGGTAGGTGTACACTCATAGGAGCATGCAACTGTGCACTGATCTCACCCTCAAGGGACTGTGGATTTATCTCTAATGCTGTCAGATTTATTTACAAAAGATAGAGTACATTTACAAATGCTCCATTGTGCTTCGTTGTTTGAAACAGAGTGAAACCTGGTCCCAGTGGATATGGCAAAATCAGAAGGAGGTTTTTAAGGCTTTGCCCTCCCAAATTAAGTGGCTATTAATTGAAACTATTGATGAGTTACTGTCGGCATACATGGAAAAAAGGAAAACACAGTGCGAATTTCATACAGAATGCCCTGTAAAGAACATACATTTTGTTGCAGTGCTGGCTGAGTGCTCGACTTTGTGTGATAACAATAGCAATAACAATTATTCTGGCCTTTTGCTATTCTTGTTGTTGTAATTCGTGTTTGTTTATTATGACAGTCTGGGTTTCTGTCATCCTTCAGTGACTAGTTTAGCTAGTTTAGCTTTTCCATCTGAAAACTAGAAAGATGGTGGAGATGATCAAGAGGCATCTCAAATAGGGAAGACTCTGCCATGCCTTGTGCATGTCGAACTGGCAATTAGTAAATGCTTCCAATTTTTTTCCTAGAACTTCTGTATCCTAGATACTTCTTTGTGTCATTGCCTAGCTAGGCTTGTATATGCAATCTCTAACTCTGGAGAGAATGCTTTTGCTGGTTCAGGGCAGATTTCTAGAAAGTTTAAGGGCTTTCCTCTTCCTTTTGCTGTGTCTCTTGCAGCACGTTGTCCTCAGCAGAGTGAGCTCTCTCTAAAACCAGGCAGCTTCAGTAAGACATCCAAATGCCACACTGAGCGAATTAAATTAACATGAGTAAACAGACACTAGGAATGCACCTAAATAGCACTTGAAGCTTTCAGGTCTGTGTAATTGCTGTTGCATTAAAGCAATTGTTTCTAAAAGTAGAATTAATTTACTCTTAGTGCTTTTTATTTTACTGTTTATATTGCATTAAAACATTAAATGATGCATCTCTTGATGTGCGATGCTCATTAGGATCCTTGGGTTACAGCTTCCCAGTCAGTGGGAGGCTCTGGGCAGATGTGGGCAGACAAGACTGGCGCTATGTCCAAAAGGTTGAGCAAGCCGCACCTTTCTTGCGTTACTGAGAATTAAACTCACACAGTTACTCTCCTCAGGTTCTTTTTCCAGGTAGGAAGTAAATTTCATACATACATCCTTACGTCCCTGTTTGGTCCTTGCATGGTAATAATGCTTTATAAACAACCATATTTTTGCCAGAATGGTAGTTTCCTACAGCTTTGGATCCGAGTTTTTGCAGGGGAAGTGTTTCCTCCCAACAAACAGTATTGTATCTCCTGACAAATAACTCCAGTAAAGGAATTGTGAATTTGTGTGCGTTTGTTTCTCTTTGCGATTTCTGCTACTTGAAGTATTCTCAGAAAGGTCAAGTGACCTTTACTGAGCCCTGGCCGCTGGCAAGATGATATCCATAATGAATGTGCTTCAAGCATCCAGTGCTCCAGCATGAGTGTTTTAACATCTGACCCCATCAGTACAAACAGTGTAAGACAGAGAAGATAGTTCTTTCCTTAGAGGAGAGCAGCTTCCAACTGGTGTAACAGTGTGTAAAATATCATATATGTGTGATCTAGCTAGGTAACACCAGAAGAAAAAATTGATCCAATCTTTGTTTAGTTGACCACAACAGGTCTTGCTGCTTGTTTTTATTTTTTTCACTGTACTTATGACCTGTATTGCTGTCTGGGCAAAGGTAAAGGTTACTAATCTCCTGGTATTGTCCAGGTTTATTATGATCTCAGATGCTCTAGCCTCTAAAGGAGAAGGGCTTCAGTTAAATCATAAATGTGTGGAATAGTAAAATAAAGGCCAATATCAGGCTTCAGGCATGTAACACTTCTTACTTCCTGTGGTACTGGACATACCACCATGTGCTCTGCATTGACTAGAGTTTTTAATAGCACTTACCTTTTGGTTCCTCCATATCATGATGGAAAGTCGTTTCCCCATTAAATATTTATGAAATATCTAACACTTTATGCACCCTGGGATGAGAACTGACCGAAAGGTGGCAACATGCCAGTCTGGGCCTTGAGTGAATATACTGAGACTTGTGGTAAGTGAAGTGTTTCATCACTACATTTGCATTTTTTTTTGTTAACCTGTTACTACTTTTTCTCGAGCCAAAAAAAAGAGCCCATATTAAGCCAAGCATAACACAAACATGCCTGTTACTGAAGTAATCCTTTGTCTGCTTTAGGTTTTTTGCCCCATGAGCTGTCAGGCCAGCCAGGCGTACAGCATGCTATGGGCAAACATCGATGGGAAATCTCAGTTCTTCACTGTGTTTGTGAGAAAAAAATGGGAGATCCCATCTGTAGGGCAAAGCCTCACACATCAGCCCAGTGCCTTAAAAATTTCAAGTTTGCACAATATATAAAGTATGGCATTTCACTCTCTTAATAACAGCATGGCTTTGAGTTCATTATGAGGGGGGTTTATTGCATGTTCCTTGAGGTTTTTATGATTGATCGTCTCCTTGGGGAGAAATACTTGAAGTTCTGAAAGGGACTGGGTTTCTGCTTTAGTGTTGTCTAACATATTTTAAAAGAATTTCCTCCTTCTCTTTGAACATTGAAACTTGGATCTTACGATGTATCATTTATATAGAGAGAGACCAACTATACCCACTTAAGTATCTCTATTTTCCCATTTGTACTGTACGTCCAAATGTACTTCTGTTTCATGCTATATTCATAACCGACCTAAAATGAACTTGAGCTTTTGCTGTAGCATATTGTTGCCGAGTTTAATGGCAGAAAGAGTCATCTGCATTGATTGTTTGGGGATTAAAGCTCTTTGACTCCTCTTCCCGCTCCCTAGTTCAGCCAGTCCTTTGCAGCTGTCCGGTGACACTGGGTGTCACAGGAGTTGGCTGCTCTCAGAGATCTGGAGGGGCAAATTCAAAGCACTCTATGTGGCATTTTCACTTTCTTTGAAAACTAAACCTTTATTGACTCCTCTGTGCAAAAGGTATTGTTAAGTACTGTGATTTTTTTATAAAGAGATTGAGTCTGTAACTACAGCCTTAGGTTTCACTTGTACCATGTGGTTCCACAGATATAACGCTGCTAAATGATCTGCCCAGAAGGTAGGGACCAAGTCAGCCCTTAAGCAGATGTGGTCCCTGGGAAAAGGGAAGAGAGAAACAGCACTGCACCTGAACTGGCGGCTCTGAAGGATGAGTTTCTTCTCATTTCCTCACCCAGGGTGGTGCTCAGGGTTTATGGAAACCTTTGTCCTGCAAATAAACAAAGGCTAACTGCTTTAGGCAAGAGATGGATAAATAACTGAGGTTAAAACCTACTAGGAGACCAGGACTTCTTTGGCTAGAGGCTTATTTTCAAATAAAGATGTTACCAGCATCACGTGTATGTGACTTCTTACATGCATTCTGCAGGGCAGATTTTTTTTCAGACACAGGAGAATAAAGCCAGACAAATCGTACAGTGAGAGCTGTAACTAATCAGGGGAATGGGGAATGTAGAATTCAACAAAGAAAAAATCACAGTAAATATGTCTGGCAAGGATCTGCAGTAGCCACCTGACAGTGTCCCTGCTCTGACAATTACATGTGTATGTTAGGTTACTCAGTTGCTAAAGAAGACTTCCACTCCAAAATCCTGCTAAAAATCCGTGTACTTTAGGATGGTTTGGATCCAAACCAAAGGTGCCAAGTGTTATTTATATTTTGACAGGCCAAGTTAAGGTCTAAAGCTCAAACACTGTAGATTTCAAAGGTGTGTTTGTATCTGGATCATTTGTTTCTTGTCTACTTTAAGCCATTTGATTTCTGTTTGATGTGAGCAGGCTTGACCCGTGTTCTGAGCCAGCTGGCAGCCATGCTGCTGTATTAGCAGAACATCAGATTTAAAACGATATATTCGGCTGAGTTTCCACACAGCTTCTAGTGAGTTGGAAGAGCTTGCATGTGTTCACCTGAAAAGGACTAGCTCATCATGCTCTGATCTCCTTTTGAATCTACCTTTGCAGTGTCGGCGAGATCTCCATCTCTATTAAAGCACAAGCTATGGCCTGTCCTGCTGTGCTGCATCTTGAGGGCAGAGTTTTCGGGTCTAGGGAACTTAATCCTCTACTAGATGTTCTTCCCCCTCTCAGCACTATTGCTGGGATTTCAGCGTGTTATGGCATGGTGGGGGTGAATTGTTCTGGGAGGCCTGATAATTTTTTTTCTTGTGTAGGAGTCAGATGGCTTCTCAGGTGAGGGCACAATAACCCTTCTGGTAGTGATATACAGGATCATTATGTGCAGATGGACTTACAGTTCTGTATAATTTTAAGGACAGCTAGGCTTCCAGACAGTGCCTTCAATGAACAGAGGAAGTAATGACAAGAAAAGTAACATTGACATAATAATTTGAAATATTTTCTTATACTCGGAAAATTAAGAGCATTTATTCATTGGTTCCTAATTCAGTGCTTAACCTGACTTAGAGATTTGCGCTATACCTGTAAAGTTATTGCTGACTGCTAAATTATAGAAGCCTACTTTTTCTTCTGTACTTCAGATCTAGATAAAGACAAATTCAGAAGTTACTTGAACTCATTTGAGATTAAATAAAACAAAGATGAGAGAGAAACTTGAGGAGGTGGAAGTATTTCAGGGTGTTATCGTGTATTGCCTGAGCACTTAGATTCCAAGGTGATACATACCTACAAAATGCCAAAGACAGATGTATCTGACATTATCTCACCTTCTAAATGCTTGGTAAAATTACAAGAAAACCGAAACAATAGAGAAAAGGATTTTTTCTTCTTTTTATATCTCCACCTGTGACAGTTATCCTTAAGATAGCCTGTCACATCTTTTGATAAAAGGTCCATCTTCAGTTTTAAATGGGAGCTATCTATGCTGAAGCATACATTCAAAAGCACTTTCTATAAACAGTCTCTCAGGAGCCTTTAGCTCCCTGCTAATATAGCAACAACACTATCAGCTGTCCTTGCCGAAGGAGGCAGGTGGGAAGCCTGGCAGAGGCTGCAGTCTGGCGTGCGCGGCTCTGAGCCCAGCCCGTGCTGCTTTGGCCCCTGGCAAGTCACTTCCATTTATGCTGCGTGGGTGCGAAGGTAGATTGTTTCGTTTGCACACACGGGGGAGTCTGCAGCCATTCTGCACAGGCAAAAAAATTATTCAAGCCAGCAAGGAGTTGGGCACCGATTCTTCTCCTCTCCTTGAAAATCTGGGGCAATTCTGTAGAAGTAAATGAAGCTGCTCTCGCAAGCAATTTTAGGGATACGTCAAATAAATTTATGTGGCTCAGAAGAAAAAGAAGCAAGAGCTAAGGCCAGCTCCTCAGCAGGTGTAGCACAGTGCAACGCCTTGCGCTCGCAGGGAACTGTGTCTTTTTACTCCAGACGAGGATCTGTCCCTAAGTCTGCTGGGAGCAGACAAGCATCTGTTCCCTGACCTTCTGCAGCAGCAGCTACAGGACTTTGGATGAGAGAGAAACCTGTAATGAGCCCAAGACTGTCTTCTCCCTCCCCCGAGCCACTCCTTTTAGCATAGATAAAGTGATGTCAGGAATACTTGCTTGCAGAAAATGCATTTTGATCAGTGGTGAAAAACCTCTGAATTCTGCTGAAGGACACTGTTCTTATCTACCCCACATGCACTGTGTCCAGTAGGGACTGACTTAAAAAAAATTAAAATAAATTCAAGTGGTATACAGAGTGAATTTATTAAATGATTCATCCAGGAGGGAATGAAAAAGCCTACAGCGTGCTGGTTGCTTTTCTGCACTGAAGGAGCTCACCGGGTCTGCAGCCCAGCAGAAAGGCAGTGATGGACAGAGGCGTGAATGTGAGTGTGGGGGAACCAGGATCTCTGTGTGTGGGTGCAGGCTGCACGATATGAGGAGAAACAGTGAGTAGAAAGAACCTCTCCTTTGAGACAGGAAGAATTTTAAAACATTTTTCTGAAAGGGGATGCCTAGTATAGACTGGGGGGGGGGGGGGAATTAAAAACAAACAAAAAAAAAAAGCCCAACCCTCACAACAATAAAGCCTGCTGCAATGGTGAACTCAATGCTGCCACCCAGAGTACCTTTCTGCATAATACGTGCTCTGTGTGGATCTGGATACCAGGAAGATTAAAGCAAATGATCTTTTTGCATGTAAAGCAGCCAGAGACAGCATGATGGATCATTACTGAATACATTGCTGGCCATGCGTAATTGTGTTCTGATCTTCCTTGCTGAAGTGCTATCACCATCTCTCTGCCAGACTATATTATTTAACTCAGAGGAGCCACAAATATTCTGTACTTCTCTGTATTTTGTCCATAGTCATCTCTGGGGCCACTCGCATTACAAGCATGCTACTGCCAGCTATAGTGAAATGTTAAAATGACATCAAAACATCCTACAGCAGAGCAGCAAGGTGAATCAGATAACTGGCTGCATGTGGGGTCTGGAAAATAAGCTCTGGTCAGATGTTTGAGAGGTGTGTGGCTTGTTTTTCTTTAACCCTTTGTGGTTATTTCTGTGTTGTTAGATGCGGTAGTGAATGCTAGTGCAAAATAGCAGAGAGGGGGATTCTTGTGTCGTGTGCTTTCCTGTGGGGCAAATATCAAAAGTATACTGTGCCGTGTATTTGCTGAATGAGGATTAAATGATCCTTAACGCGTATGGCTATGTTAGAAAAAAGATTTTGTGAATGGTACAGAAGAAGGAGAAAATCTTTTGCTTACAAATGAAAATCAAAATCAGAGGGGCTGTGTGATTTGGGGCAATAACAACAGTGCTGGGAGTTTCAGCAGCCCCAAGGTAGGACTGCTGAGGCCCAGGCAGGTGATCCTGGTCGGCCCAGGCAGGTGATCCTGGTCAGCACAGCTGAGCTGCCAGTCTCCTGAGGACAAGCTTTTCCATGACACGGTTTGCACCACTGCCCCCTGCATTAGTTAGAAGAGAATTTGTGTGGGCTTGTCAGTGTGGATCGTGGTTGCCTGCCTTTACATCTGTGGAGTGTCAGCTACTCTGGAGAGTCCGTAATTTATCCCCTGCATTAAACAAGCCTTTATTGCATGTGGTACCTATAAACACCTAGGTGCCTTTCACTTCTAATAAATATAAGTGAGGAATGCAGAAACTTCCAGAAAATATTCCTTCTTCCTTATCTTCCTTTCACCAGCTTTATAAAGAAAAACTGGAAATCTGAGGAAAGATTTAAATCAAACTTTTATGTTCAGATTTTTTTTTTCTCAGAAATAAATAGCGAAAGAGATTTTGAAGCTAGGCTGAAAATGGTGATATTATTGCTTCATTTAAATTCCAGAAGCATTTCAACAAGTCTTATCATATTGGCAGTTACTCTTGATATATCTAAGTACAGATATACCTGCAAACACAGTCTTCAATTTATATTCAGCATTACTGTTGGTCCTTAATATTGTGCTGTGCTAATTAAGTTGTGACGAACACACGTGTACCTATCATATTTGCTTCCCAAGCTTTTTCCTCTAGAAAGCCGGGGAGGGGGGGCTATCTACATTATGACTTTAATTCTCTGTTTACATATTGTTATTGAGCCCTTTGGATATAACCTTCAAGAATATTGATGCTTTCTATTTGCAACTTCTTAATTTTTATTTTTAAAAAGAGATGTCAACAGGCAAAAAGTACACTTTAATGCTTTATTATGCAGCTCAGCTCCATCTCTAATACTAAGAATATGTCATTTATTCAGAACTAAAGAATTCATGCCATAAATATATCTCATGGCATTTTTACATGATAAATAAATGATACAAGTAATATGTTTTTCAGTCTCAAAGGTGTAAATATGGTTTAGTTTGGATCGGCGCATAGCTAGTATAGGTGCACAACTTTTTTCAGTGCTTCCAGTTCTTTCTTCAAGATGTCTAGAATACCAGGTTGGAAGGGACCTCAAGGATCATCTTGTCTCATTCCAATTTGCACAGGACTCAATACAACATGAATGTTAATAGAAAGCAACTGGTTGCCTCTGGGCAGCTATAGATCAACTTTTCCTGACCTCAAAACATTTGCTTGTCATGTGAGACCCAGAGCAGGGAACCATTTGGATTGGTTCTTTTTTCAGCTCCCATTTCTCAGAGCCATTCAGCTAGAAACATATTGTCCCTCTCTGTCCCCCAGTTGCACTGCAATATGTTCAGAGTCGCTAGAAACTTCCTGGCAGAAGTCAGAGCCGCCCTGAGCAGCGGTCTGGCTCTGTGGCTTTGGCTTCGCTCATCTTGAAAGGGGGACCCTAAGGAAGAGCTGTAGGCAGTTTTCACAAGACATGTTCTCCACCATGGCTCTTCAGGTTTTACCTGTGCCAGTGCCAGATCATTGCATGCCAGGCGAGGCCCACCCCAGGTCCTGCGCTGCAGCCGCGCGTTTCTAACAAACAGTAAGTTGGTAGCTCCTGGCTGAGGAGGGTCAACCAAGTAAGTCCAACTAGTCAAAAGGAAATCTGCCAGCACAAGAGGATTAGTTGTATCTGTGAAATCAAGCATTTCTGATGTTTTTTCCAGTTCTCATCTTTGACAGGATTCCAAGATGCAGTTGCTTGCTGAGCAGTCCCGTGTTCCCACTTGTAGCCCAAACCGCATGGGCTAGCACCAGAAATGGCTTCACAGTCCACAGCCTAAAACCTACCTGTACCCGAGCCCTGTTAAGAACACATGAATATATGCAACTTCTTCGTAGTTGC
Organism: Apaloderma vittatum; assembly: GCF_000703405.1. Taxonomy (NCBI): domain Eukaryota; kingdom Metazoa; phylum Chordata; class Aves; order Trogoniformes; family Trogonidae; genus Apaloderma; species Apaloderma vittatum. The sequence continues at coordinate 138,011 of NW_009694827.1, forward strand.
AATTGTTTTCTTCCTCTGGATGACTAGTAGTGAAGAGCAGCTTCTCTTTCAGGAGTTGTGCAGTCTGCTCCTGCAGCTGAAGGAAGCTGGGGAGGGGTGGCAGCAAACATGCCAGAGTTCACATCAGGTCCCCAGAGAGATGGGGAGGCCTCGAAGGACACGAGGAGATGGGAAAGCCTAGAGAGGGATTAAGAGCTGCAACAGCGATGTCTGTGTTGCGAGGGCAGGAGAAGCATGAGAGCGTGCATTTCCACCTGAGAGGGTTCAGGAGAGATGGGTGACTTTGTGCTTGTCTCTCCATACCTCCTTCTACACTCACTAGGTGTATGTTTTCCTTACGTTGTACTGGAACAGCCTGAACCTTAGGTGGAAGCAGGGACTTCAGACATGAAGTGCAAACTCGTGTCATTCAGAAATATCTGCATTTCCTTCAGCCACGTGGTCTTTTTCTGATGGCAACATCCCACTGATGCATCCCCAGGCTGCTTAACTTTCTAAAAGCAGTGCTGAATGTGTATCCTGGTGGATTGCATACAGAGTGTAGCCTAAAAAGCCACAACTTGCCAGTCTGTCAATGCCACACTGTGCTTAGGCAGGTTGTTGTTCCATTTCTTAGAGATGCGAGAGGCGTCTAGTGCTAGCAACTGAAAGCTGCTCTTTGATGCCTTTAAATTTCAAAGGTTAGCGCAATAGTGGAGAATTGCACTGGACATCTGTGAGAGCCTGCAGAGTACTATCCAGAGCTCTTCACACAGGAATGGGAAGAAATGTGCAGGACTCTAAACCAGGCTCAAAGCACTGATGTAACCCTCTGCACCCTTCAGTTTGATTTCAGAGGTTTGATCTCAGAGCATTCTCGGTGCTAGCATGTGTTCTTTGAAGTTTTCTATTGGCAATATCTATAGCTAAATTGAGATTTCTGTCTTTCTTACACTTTTTTGGGAAAACTACTGGTTTAATACTGGTGAATGACAATAGAGGTACATTAGAGTTTTTAACTAAGGGTTATGGATTGCCCAAATTGCTGCTTCCCTCAGAAATGATGGACTCTACAAGAGACAGCAGCCTGCCACATCTTTTAGATGACTGACTTCCATATTAAATGGAAGCCAACAATAAGACTCCTCTTGTTGCACAAGTGTTCACCTGTAATTATTATAGATAAGTCATAAGAAAGAATTTCTGGCAGCACGTAAATCTCAGTCAGATGGGAATAAACTGTAGTTACCCATGAGCCAGACTCAATTTCCAGTTTCAGTGAAACTGGAAGATTTTCAGCTAAACTTCTCAGCTGAGAGATTTTCATGCCCCTAAAATGTTTCCCTTTGAGGTTTGTGGGTTTTTCATTGTGTTTTCTTTTTTTTCTTTTTTTCTGTCAGCCAGCTCTTAGGCATAGTCCATTTTTACTCTTGAGATATTTTGTAAGACAATGCAGTGAAGAATTAGTTCATGCAAGTCATCTCTGAGCACAACCAAAAAGCCTTGAAAGTGATGAAATGGGTTTGTGTCATCTGTGAATGCATTGATATTTATCCCTATTATCCTTCACATTTTCAGTTCGAGCAGCACACAATTTATCAGCACTGCTGTCAAATGCTGCATGTAATTGTGTTTAGGAGAAAGCTTGGTGGCAGGGAAGGGAGAAGAACGCATGGCGAGATAACCATTCCCTTCTTCCCAGAAGTGCAGAGCAGCACTTGCTTTGAATTTGGTGGCTGTCTACTCCTTTCAAGTACTCCCATGGCACTGTGTTGTAAAAGTGGAACATCATATCAAATGTAAGAACGTAGTTCAGCAGGGACAACACAGGTAAATGTCTTGGCGGAACAATGCAGAGCATGAGACTGGAAACATTTTGAGGGTTTGCCAAGCTGAACAGTTGCATGGCAACCCCACTGCTCATTGCCATCGTTTTGGGAGTGAAGTCACTTGGATATAGGATGTGGTCTCCTTCCAGTATCAATACGATTTTACTTTTGAAATAGTTTAGTCCTTTGAGCCTCTTTCAAGAGATCATGGATGTGACATAGGCATCACCTCAATAGGGGATATCAGCTGTGAATTATGCTGGAAGGAAGCTACTGATGTTCTCTGATTTCTGTAGGAGAATGTGGGTTTGTCTGTGATCCCTGGCTGTACTGCATTCAGCAGCCATGGAGTCACAGAAGGAGACCCAACAATCAGATCCTTTAATGTGTACTTTGCATAGCTGCTAAATAAGTCAAAGAGTTGCTACGTGTCAAGGAGGACCCCTATAAAGTGTGGTATGAAGGTAAAAAAATGCAAAGGGGACAACCAATGGCTGGTTAAGAGGCTCTGTTTTATTTCCCAAGGGAAGGTTATTGCAGCCTGTGCGATAGCTGGTTCTTCTGTGGCTTCCCCTTTTCTCATCATGACCTGTGGCATGTTGACTTCTAATGACAGAACAGTCTTTTGGAAAGTTTTCTTGCCTATGTCTTTGTCAAACACACCCAGGTGGATTCTCACCAAGCTCCTTTGCATCTCTTAGGCCTGCAAAAAGGCGTTGAAAGCATCTAGATATTCCTGCTAGCTGTTATCTCACACTCTGGAGGAGCTGCAAGGCCTGAAGCATGTTGTGTAGTGACAGACACGTAGCTGGGTTTCACTGCATCTGGCTAACCTGGTTAGGAGATAGCACTCCTGTAACTCTTTTGACTGTTTGATTAGAACAGCCCCGCAGAAGTACACTGCTGTTGGAAAGAACAGGCTTGGTTCTTGCCTGGAGCAGTCTAAGTGTAATGGGGCAAGAAATACTTTTTCTTTCCCTGTCTGCTCTTGTTCACAGGCATGGAGATCTGTGACTTGCCATAAAAGTGTGTGTGTCCTCCCTAGGTGCTTAGCTCATGAGAAAAACAAAAGTTATGATCTGGAACTTAGCACCTTATGAACTTCCATGTTAAGCCTGGACTTCCAGTGTGATGTGCTTAAAGGGAGGAGTTTTCTTTGGTTTGGTTTCTCCATGGAAAGAATGCTAGTCCTGTTTGGAGAGGCGTTGCGGTATTACCTTGTTGACAGAAACCTGGAGGGCTTTACCTTTTTCCCTATTGAACGTTGAGTGTGGGCTGTGAAACTTGGCTGGCATCGCCTACATGAATAGGATGAAACACGCCACTTACTGAGTTGGTCATAGGTATAGGAAGGCAGGACAAGAGAGCCCCACCAAGACACATCTAGCAACAAGCCCCAAATCCTAGCAACTGCATAGGTCTTCCATGCCCTCTCTCAACCAGCCTGGTGGGGTAAAGCTTCTCCTGCTGCGATGAAACCATGCTCCATGCCCTGCCTGACTGTGAAGAAAAAGCCTTGTGCTGTAGCTCTGTACTTGAGAAACAAAAAAAGGGAAACAAGACATGCTCTGCTCTGGTGTGTCAACCATTTGGGAGTGATAACAGTGAGGAGTGCCTGTCTTAGGAAAAATGAGGGATGTGAGCAAAAAGGGTTGCCGGGCTGGTAGTTTGATGTGAGCCCTCACCGTGCCAGAATAGCAGCTTGTCCCCTGATGATAGATTAGCGGAAATTTTTGTGCCTCTCTAGCATGTTAACAGCAGTTTGCCTCCGTTTTGTTACATAAATAGATTAAGCTTTAGCTGTGCTCCTATCAGGCAGATTTTCTTCACTTGATTTCTTTTTTATTTTTAAATAATCATCAGATATTCTCCTCAGTTTTGTCCTGCAAGCAAGGCTTTGAAAAAAGACTCCAAAAAGCTGGCTGAACGGTTGCTTTTCTTTCAGCATCTGTAGCTGTTTAATATTTTGCTTGCCTGTCTCTTCAGGTGCACAGGGGAGACAGAACTGCTCTCTCCAGTCTGTATCAAGACAAGCAGAACTTGAGCAACTGGGGAGAGAGGACGAACTGCCATAGCAATGCCAAAATTTCTGGCTCATGCTCTTGAGCTCTGTGGTTCGTGTGTCAAAAATTTCAAGTGTAACTGGGTGAATAAACCTCAGACCATAAAATTCATAACTCTCTGAGTTTCAGCCAGCTCTTCACTGGGGATTTTGTGGGCCCGGTTTTAATTCTTCCTTCCATTGGATGTGGGAATCATGTAATTCATGCAGTCCTGGAAACATAGAACAAGGCAGCTCTTTCCATTATTACTTATTAATTTATTTAAGTGCTGTACTGACCTGTTATGCTTCTTACAGGATCAGAGCTTTACAAATATTTAAAGCAAACTGACATGTGATGGAGTTTGCTATGTATTTCTGCAGGCTTCATACTTCCTACCCAAAAGCTCTAAATGGACTTACCATTTGTTAGAACAAAAAATCCTGATACTATCTGTTGCAATATAAATGTCTACTAGGGTGAAGTCAAACACAGATGACCTCAGCAACGGAGCTTTCTATGAGCAATTTTGCAAATAGTGACTGGTTTTTTTTCATGGATATACTGCTTTTTGTGTTAAGTTTCTCTTTAAGAACCTCATCTAAACTAAGATTGCTACAGTACTTGCCTCCCAAGCCAAATCCGGTGTTGGATTTAGTATCTGCTATTACTTTTAGCCTAATGCCTACCTCTTGGCAAACTCTTCAAGCTTAGACACTAACGGATCCAAGATACATTTCATGCTTGAGCCAATAACTTATCTCACTTCTGTGGATGCAGAGTGGAAAGACAGAGAAGGAAGCTGTAGTACAGGGTACTGATGGAGTGTCTTGCTGGTATGCTCTAAGAATTATATTGAAACCATACACCTACCTATTTATACATCTGAATCCTGTGCAAGAACTTAATCTTCTGCTCAAAATACAGCTGTTCTTCTGTGATGAAACTATCAGGATGAAAATTAATCTTCCATGGGCAGTGGTGAAAGGAGTTATCTGAGCTTGGAATCTTTTTTCTTTTTCCAGACACAGACTTGCATACCTGAACTGAGGTCATGATGCTGTCACAGGCTTCTGTTGCGTGATGTTGCAGAAATATCATAATATTCATGACCTACCAGCAACATGCTATTAATCTAAGTTTTGCTCTCCCACATTCTGGTTACATTGTGAATCATAAGGCCAGTACCCTGGATTTAGCCGTGCAGAAGTTGTTGTGATGCATGGTGATAAAGCATGAGAATGATATCTGGCTGTGGTCATCTTAAGTACAAAAGCATTTGTCAGCTCTCAAAGTCTGAGCTACAAATTATTTCCGTATGAGGTGGAAAATGCTGCCTGCTTGTATTTCTCTTTGTATAGAAAGGAGTAATAATAATAACAAAAGACTGAGTAGCAGCTGAAGTTTCTTGAAAATTTTTTCAGGTTAATCAGGTGACTTCGCTGCAGTAATCAGAAGCTGCTCAGTTGCTTTTTTTTTAAAAAAATAATTGTAGAAGTGTTGTGGTTTTGTTTTTAAAATTACAGCTGTCAGCCCTGCTTCTGCCCCCTTTTCCCCCAGTAGTGGGTCAGAACTTGCTGTAGTGAATCCTTGATAGCCTTAGTGCCTTGTCCTGTAAATAAGTTCTGTGGAAAAATATATATATTGAAAAAGTATGACTCCACAGAGGATGAAAAATTGGCCCAGTTTTCCCTATGGAAGTGTCTCTAATATCCTTGATATAGAGGCTATGTTACTTCTGTTTACTCTTGTATTATTTTTGTGCTCTCTTATTTTCCCCTTTTCAAAAAAAGACACAAGGATCTTGCCAGGCACAGTATCCGCACACGAACCACAAAGGACCCTAAAATGCATCCCGCTACGTGCCAGGAAAGCAGAGTAAAATACTGCAGCATTCTGTGAGAATCCATTTTGTACCATTAGATTAAAAGAAAGTTTCACATATAAAACTTACTCCTATCTTCTGACCTGCAAAGACAGTTGAATAATGTAAGATTGCTATAAAAGAGAAAAGTATTTCAAGATTTATTCTTTAAAAGACACAAACGCTAATAATTCCTTCCTCTCTTTCTCATTCCTTCTTCTTGCCCAGCTCCCTAGCAGTCATTTCCAAATTTTAAACTTGCTTTTCTGCCAACTTGGCGCACCATATAGAAACAAAGCTTTTCAATAATATATGTGCTGTGCCTGCCCTGAAAGCATATTTTGGCAAGGGCTTTTCCACCTCAAACTGGTATCCACTTTCAGAGATTACTTTTTTATTACTATTTAATTTCAACACAGCCGGAGAGAAGCTGGTGTCTGCGGTCCTGGCGAGCGGCATTACACAGGCAGCTGCTTCCCGCAAGACTTTGGAACCCATCAAGGAGCCAAAGCAGCAGCCCCGATCAGTCCTGCAGGTAAAGAGCAAAGCTCCTCTCTCTACTCCCAGTGAGGCTCGGTGCGGTTGCTCCTCAGGGACTTCTGGGGATTCGTGGACTTCCAGCCCCAGCTCCGTGCTGATCATCTCAGCTGAATGCTGATTACCACTAAGGGCAGGTTTTGACATTGAGGGCTGTTAGGAGCTAGACAGAGAATATTTCATTCCGTGTGGAATTTTTTTTTAAGAGACAACAGGTTCCTGGCGACTTCTGCAAAGCCAAAACCGAAGTGTGGGCCAAAATTGTTGATAGCTGACAATTCCGTAACTAGAGCATTTGTACAAGGGGCATATCTGCAGATCTAAGTCCTGGAGCAGGGGAAGGTTCTTCTCTGATCTACCGAAACACAGAAGATAGACGTGACACAATTTTCTTGGGATTAAATAGTCTTGAAATTATTGCACATTTATTAGTTCTAACTGGAATGAGAGAAAATGTCCCTGAATTTAGTGCACCCTTAAAAGCTTACCATACACAACATGCTTTGGGATATTCAATTACTGGATCACACATACTCACAACAATACACTGCAACCTTGTTAGTCATGCCGAAGCAACATTTTTAGTATTGGTCACGGGTATAAAGCTGTAAGAATATACGTTAGAAAATGTTTATGTCACACACATAAAATTAAGCTCCACAGTATATTGATATTTGTGCCCATGTAATTCTGTGAATACTTTTATAGAAAGCCATGTAAGAAGGTGTTTACTTTTTAAGAATTTGATCCTAAGAGACCCAGTAGACTACATTTTTAAAAGTAAAACAAAACCAAAAGTCTGTTCTTTCTTCACTTGTCATGGTTTTGTTTAAGAAAGCCAACCAAAGTTAAGAATTACTGATGCATGAAATGCTGGCAGTTTAAATGTATGCTTTTCTTCTGTTGTAGAGAAATACAAGTGAAAGAGAAACTACAAAAAGGTGCAAGGGGTTTTTTTTTTAGTAAAACTTACTTTAGAAGGTGCACTCGTATTTTGAGATTTTTTTTTCGATTCTATAGTTTGCTCTATCTCATGACATATTGTGTACTAACAAATTGTTGATATGTCAAATGACATGTTTTTACTTACAAAGCATTATGTACAGATGTTAGTAAAACACTTCTCATTTTATATATTTTTTTCCTTTGTACAGTGGTAAAACAGCTTGATACTTCATAAGATAGAATTGTAACAATTTTTCAGTATTTTTACGTAAAGTGGTAGAAGCTGCACCATAAAATAGCTTTCTATGGAAAATTTAGAAAAAGTGGTGGAAAGCAGTTCCACATTTCAACTTCAGATTAAAACACAGCATTTTTATCATTAGGAAAATAACAGTAAAAATGTATGACCACCATCAGTTCTCAGTATCAGCAATGATTGTGGGTCAGTTTTTTGATTGGAAGTTTTGTAATGTCCTTACTCTGTCAAACTGTCCCATTTGAACATTTAACTCTACTCCTTTTATTTCCTTCCTTTATTCACTTCAGTCTGCACTTCCTAATATTGACACATAATGAGGAATTCTTTATAGATAACATAAACTTTCAGTCCTGTAGCCACTGTAAGCCTGTTATATTGCATACATCTGTCGACAAACTATGAAAATGTGATTTATTTCAATGCACCCAAACCCATCTTCACAAATAGAATTCACTTACAAACCTATGTTGGTCTGTTTTTTTAGAATTGTTCCTCTCGGGTACTGGTCTCATTTTGATAAGGCTGAAGAACAAAAAGCTATAATAAAATAGTTGTAGCAGTCCCCCCATGTGTGAGTATCCTTGGAAAGTATCAGTGGTTCATTTTCTCACTATTGTGTTTTCCACAGATGTTTTCTCTTGTTGCACATCTGCCTCAAAACTCCTCCTGTTTCTCTGCTTCCTCACCAAATTCTGAGATAGTATTCGCAAGGTACTCAGTGTGTGCCTAATCTATGGGCAATAACACTGCACATTTGAACGGTGCCTTGTGGAGCAACTTGGTATGGCTGGAACACGTACAACGTGCATGTGGAAGAATGTGATGGGTGTATGGGAAACCAAATGCAGCAAAAATTAATTTTGATACCTCGCTTATTTTCCCTAAGCGCACTGACATGTGCAGTGGATTCCGTTGTTAACTATCCTGTTGTACAGTGAGTCTCCTGCTTATCACAGCTGTCGCATTATTGAAGTTTCTGGCAACGTGAAGCTGTCAGCTTGTTGTATGGGGTCACTGACATGTCAAGCAGTTGCCACCCCCTATTCATAACCTGTATTGAATCAGTTTGAAGGCTACTTGCCTAAAGGGATGCTCAGAAAGTCATTAAGTACCCAGCTTTTCTTAGCTAGGAAGGAGGTTTTGTTGCTTATAGGTAGCATCTTGGTGTATGTGTATTTGGGGGCCTTTTTTTAAGAGGTAAAGGTCTTCTTTTCTCACCTGGCACATTTCAAGTTTACGTGAAAATCTGTATTTCACTAGGTGTGCTTACACACTGCACATCCAATCTTTGTGCTTCTGTGTGGATGCCCCTAACATTATTTATAGATTACCAGACATGGGCTAGAAGCAATGAGATAAAAGCTGTGGTTTATGGGTGTTCCCAGAAGCAGCACCCTCAGTTGCATAATTACCTATGTATCTGCTGGGAGATGAGCGTTACAAAAACGGTGTGAGCTATGAATTTGCATACACCTTTTACTCTCTTTTCCCTCTTTTCTCAACTGACCATGGTGTGCCAGACACTCTTCCTTATCTAGAGGAGGATATTAACCCTGTTTTCTTCCAAATCAGGGCACCAGATACTATCTGTTGCTATGGGTTGTGAGTCCACGTGTGCATGAGAATGCATGTGTGTAAGATAGAGCCTGCACAGCACCACTTGGTTTGTGTCTGTATGTGTGAGAGAGAGGGAGAAATAGGTTGGTTGTACGCTGCAGGCCTCCTCTTGGCATCCTGCAGTATTAGGAAAAATTGTACCTATTCAGACAAGTGTGTAACTTTAATTAATACTGAGGAAGGGCATCCTGCCTAATTAGGGTTTTTCAGCTGACCCTGCAGGACATTACTTATGCTCCTTATCAAATCTGCATCCATTTACTCTGCAAAATATCACTCATGAATAACTCCCTCTCTTTGCCTGATCCTTCAGCTGCATTCCTTTTCCAGTACCACCTTTTCTTACCTCTCTCCATAAATGCAGTGCCAGGCAACATCTGTTCCTTCCAGTCTTCTAAAGAAAGTATTAGTCCAAACTGAATGCACTTAGTACTTACATCCTCATTTTTGCAGTGGGCAGGAGAGCGAGATTCAGATTAGAGTGAGGATGCTGAAACAGATTTCTCTGGGTAAGTGGTCCCACCAGGACTCAAGGCCTCTAAGACCAATTTAGATTAATTTTCACCAAAAATGCTACAAGGTGTAGTTCAGCCTGTCTGGAAGCAGGAACTTAAACCTGGTGATCTTTCAAGATCCTTTTCATCATCATCTTTCTTCAATTCTAGCACTACAAATACTGCAGTTTAACTCAATGCCCACCACTGCCTCCAGTTAGGACTTTGGGGCAGGCAGGGGGAGTGTATATAAAAGGAATTAATATAGCTGTTGAATTTGTAGTGACACCTGTTGGTACCTCCATGCAGCAGATAAAGAGCAGCTGTACTTTAGTTTGAGACTTTGCCTCTCTGAGAGCCCTTGAGTGACCAGGGTCCTCCAGGTCTGAGCATTTCATGACCCCTGTCAAGGAGCTGTTTTACTTGTGGCTTTGCAGTGGGAGTGCCAAGAAGCAGACCGGGGGCATGCAGCTCTTGTCCCATCTCATCTGCCCTTCAGGTAAAGGACTGAAGCCCCCTTAGTGTTCCTCCCATGCCCCTTAAGTAATTAAGGATTTCAAGTGTGCTAAGTTGTGTTAATTCTAAACCAATCTTCATGCTGCAGGAATCCCTTCAGGACAGGTAGTAATTTCAGACTCCAGGACGTTAGGCTGGTGGCTGTGTGTGCTGTATGCAGAACATCACTCAGCAGACCAATGTTACCATACAATAAGAAAGTGCATTACACTCCCCATGTCAAACTGCAACTCAGATAATTAAATTGTTTCCACCTACATTCATCTTCCCATTTCCACTGAGAGAGGTATCATTCAATTACTTTTCTAAAGATTTATGTAGGGTTAAAGGGGAACTATTAAATGCTTCTTGCGGTCCATTCTTCAGCTGGCTACAGCCGAACAGTGTGAGACATCTGTATTGCTTCACTCGAATAGTAAAGTGCTTTGAGATCTTTGGGAGATGAAAAGCATTTCATACCAAATCACAGCTTCAAAGGGTTTCATTAACTTCCTCTAAAATAATGTCTACTCTTAATCTTAGTGAAAGAACTTGGAGATCTTGGTTATACACTATTTGCCTGAAGTAAGAGAAGCTGCAGGTTATAAGAGGTGAGCCTGGGCTATCAAGCCCAGCACCTAATCAAAACCTGAACAACACTTGTGCCTCTCCAGGTTCATATTTTTGCTTTTGCTTGTTTCTGGATGATTTTTTAATTGAATTGGCAGTTTTGCCTGAGTTTCTTCCAACTCATTTCTAAAGCCACTGCTGTTAAAAATGAGTGGAATATGGTTCTGGCACTTACTTTTTTCTCTATTTCACCTTTTTCTTTTCTTTTTAATGAGCCCGCGTATCTACAAAAGGGAGTAGCATTCAAAATTCAACCTTGCATCCAAAAGAATTACAGGAGAGTGTTCTGGTATAAAATAAGGCCTTCAGAATGGTGGTGTCTCATTTTTAGAGCCTTATTGTATAAAGATCTGAAGCATGTGGTTAAGGGAAGTATATAAGCAAATTTGATTTAGTGGAGAGCAGTGAGTTGGGATGCCAGCAGCTTTGCCCCCACAGGCTGCATCCCTTGGAACCACAAGGGACACAGCAGTGACTGCAGGGACACGCTGCTGACCTGCCCCTGCCTGCAGCCTCTCTGTGCTTTAGTGTCTGCTTAAAACCCTGCTCAACGCTTCAGTCTTTCCCCGGCTGGTGAGTATCAGCCTAAGTGCTGGAGAGTTTCTAGAGCTGAATCAGTAGTTGCCAAGACTTTAACCTTTTTTTTTAAGCAGTTGTGCACAGCGTTAATGAGTCTCTGCAAATAGAAGTCTGTATTAAATTGGCACTGGAGTTTGTGCCCTGGAGTTTGTTCAGACGCTAAACGCAGCTGAAGGGAAACTCTGAGTTTTATTCTAAAATGTTAAGTACCCGAAATTTCCTCTCTTGTTCAGCAGGTGACACAGCAAGTCATACCTCCTAAATGACCCTGTTAGTTTGAGTTAGAGGCATTTAGCTTTATGACTCAGCCATTACGAGCTGCATCTTGATAATTCCTGCCTCATCTCCCTTTCCATTCTGAGGCCAGCTGATGGGACTGAGTGAAATGCTGGAAGCAGCTCTCTCAGCATGCCGTGAGCTCTGCAGGACCTGGTCTTTTATCTACTGGGATTGCAGGCTAAACTAATAGGTTCTGTACATATTCATTGTAGTGTACACACCCTTTTCATATATAAACTTGTTATGTTCAGTATGCCAGTCTTTACGGTATTTGTGAGAATAGGCTCAAGTGCCTAATAAGATGCTTTCCTTTGAGCATTCTCCATACAAAAGGTTTGTTGTTTAATAAGCACTTACACCTGAAGTCCTGAATAGCATTTCAAGCCTTTCTTGCCATGTCATCTGATTATGGGTCTGTTTACTTCACAGCCAGAATATGCAAATACCTATGACATGTCTTCACAACGAAATGACAAACCACTAGAATTTTATTGCTGGTTTTCTCTGCTCCCTCCTAGAAAAAATCCACCCTCACATCATTTCTCTCATCTGATTGGTATCAGCTGGGCTGACAAAGCAAAACCATCAAGATCAGAAATAATTATGAAAGCTTAAGGGAAATCTGAAATGTGCATGTTCTCTGGAAAAAAGACAAAGCACATTTTCCAGATCACTGACACAAGTGAGCATATCCCATATAGGTTTTGTTAAAAGATACATTTAAGAAAAAAAACACTTCATCTTGTCAATTTTATGGAAGGAATCAAGTCTGAAAGTGGGGCACAAGACATGAATGTGGATTATTAAATTTAAAACAATTTAAAAGGCTTTGCAGGGTGGAAAAACAAAATGTGAAGGCCTGATCCTCTGTTGCCCTCTGACTTCTGAAGGCAGTTGTGGTTGTGTGGGGAGTTCCACAACAGTACCCAGAGGACAGGTTCTGCTGCGCAAAGTGGACTGGGGTGAAATTTTCCAAGGGTATAAGAGAGGGAGGCATTGGATATTCCAGCCTCAGGGTGGAGGTGGAAGGATCTCCTTATGCTTCCATGGACCTGTGAGACTTGTTCAGTATTGTTTCCATGCACACTGGGGTTGTTCTAGTGGGAAGCTGCCATCTCTTGGCTTCTCCCACCTTCCCTAGCAAGATGAGGGAGAAGGAACATGATAATCTTGGGAGTAGAGGTGCTGGGAGAGTAGGGACTCCATTGCTCTGCACAGGCAGGGACTGGAGCTGCTGAAGACAGAGCCAGCATGTTGGCCATCAACCTTGGGATTTCTTGGGCTACATGTTTGGGATCCATCTAGCGGGTGACTTTCCTCAGTAATTAGCACATACAGCACACCTTGCAGAGAAGGCATCAGGCTGGCAAAAAGGGCTGAGAAGCCAAGGTGATCTTCAGACACCTGATTTCTGACAGCTGAAGAGGGCCCCTGGAATGAGCCAGAAGTGTGGAGTCAGCTCTGGCTTCTCCCATTTGCCACGCTGAGCCTGAGCCGAGTGGTAGCTCTGTCCCATGTCTTTTGTGAATGTCTGTGTGTGTCCCTGCATGGAGCGGGCAGCAGTCTTGCGGTGGCACACTATGTTCACATAACTGGCTGGGTGAAGAGTGTGTGTTGCCCTCATCTCTTCCAAGGACACAGGAGACTTCTGAGTTTGTGGAAACACAGGATTATAAAACCATCAGTGTAAAACAGGACAGTTTAATTTTCTGAAATGCAGCTAGATAGGTGGAAAGACTAATTTACTGTCCATTTATTCTCTCACCGTCTAAGTGCCAGTATTTTAAAATATCTCTAAGGGACAGAAAAGTGGGTCTAGACTTTCAGTAAAATATTGATACAACTTTTCATTTCATGCTCTTTCAGAATTTCCCCATCAACAGGTCGGTTTGACTTTTTTGTATTGTATGCAAACTATAGTAAAGGATTTCGCAGTGGTATCCATTTGAACTCACTTGTTTTTCAAAGATTTTTTTACTTTGCACTTAACCTCTGAGGTTAAGCTCCCAAATAGCATAGTGTGAGCTCTTTCAGTGGTTCTAGAAAGACAGTAAAGAGTTTCCCCTGAAGATGATTAGCAGTTAGATCACTTTCCCCAGATTTTGATTTGCTGAATTCTACTTGTACAGAAGGCAGGAGCTTTACCACACTTGGCAGACAACGGTATTTCCATTAACAGCTCAGAATAAGCAGTTATCTGATAACACTGATAAATGACTGCCTTCTGGGAAGGGAGTGTGTATTATTTAAGAGGCATTACCTGAGCTGAATTATAAGCTGGGTAAGAACACCTCTCCTTTCGTGTGAGTGGAACAGAAGGGCACACTGCATCTCAAGTTTGCTGTATGGCATCTATACTGCAAAGGACTTGCCTTTGCTATAGGGTGTCAAAATAATTGCAAGGATATTTCCGTGCTTCTTACAAACTGTTGTAAGGGGTATACAGGCCAAGGGGTATACAGGATGTACATTAGTAATGTTTTTATCACGTGTTTATTATTTTGCATATTTAGAAGTATAATTTTTTAGAAGCTCAATAAAGACAGTTGATGCAAGAGAAATTGCCAACAGAACTGCATTTTGATAACTTCTCAAAGCGATCAGCATGCCAATCCCAGGTTAAGTTGGCACAGGGTGACCTCTGAGTCCAAATACAGGTTTGGAACTTCCCCAAGGTTTAGAGAGTTAGATGTGAAATTTGCTTTTTATCACTCCTCACTATCTACAATGGAGCTACGCTGCCAAGAGACCATGGTGAGTAGAGAGGTAGGATGGACCATTGGTCTGACTTCATGTGGCATTTGCTAGATCTGAGTTAAATAGCACTGACATTTGAAATTAACTGAAATATTCACAAACTGGAAAGCAGGAGGTTCAGGCTAAACATAAGGAAATACTTCTTTACTGTGAGGGTAATGGAGCACTGGAACAGGCTGCCCAGGGAGGCTGTGGAGTTTCCACTGGAGACTTTCACCTTGACGTGTTTCCTGTGTGACCTACTCGAGGTGAACCTGCTCTGGCAGGGAGGTTCACAGAATCACAGAATGTTAGGGGCTGGAAGGGACCTCAAAAGATCCCCTAGTCCAGCCCCCCTGCCAGAGCAGGGTTGGACTAGTGATCTCCAGAGGTCCTTCCAACCCCTAACATTCTGTGAAATTCGTCCTCCCCTGCTGATAGGAGGCATTGACCAAAAACCAGGTTCTAGACTGGTGAAATTCAGTCGTGTGATGAGATAGGCTACGCAATTAGGTTCACGCTGCTCTTAGTTTGCCCTACATTCTAGACACATATTTTTCATGTGATCGTGACTTGGCAACCAGTGCTGTCTGACAGTCTGTATGAGAATGAGATTCAAAGCTTTTTCATTATTTACATGTTTACAAGAGCAGTTATTCTTCTTTAATAAAGTAAAAGGTTCTCTGTTTCTTCTGGCTTCATATGTATGAGCATTGAGACCCAGTGGGTTAGTAAAGCAGTCTAGGGGAAGGTGTGTTTAATTACCTGGTGGCACATTACGTAGTTTTCTGTCTCTGAGGTTGCGGGAATGATGTATAAAAATGCAGTCTGTCAGAATATCAGGCATTCTTTCTCCTACTCTAATGCTTCATTTGTGTTGGGTGTTATCTAAGATTTTTTTCCTGGCTTTGCTAAAGAATTAGTCATCTAGACCTCAGCAGAGTAGTCAGCTTCTCAGATGCACAAAATTCTGCTTCTCTTTTGTCATTAAGTATCTCGGATTGTTATCAGCCAGAGTAGGCTGATGCTCCTTGTGCTCTGGACAAAACCCAGGTCTGAGATCCAAAGTTCCTCAAGGAATGCAAACAGTTAACAGGGTTTCTCTTTGTATTTCACCCTACAGAGAGTTTTGTTGTCAGCAGAGACAAACATAATTCTTGTGCACTACTAGTCCCTGATTCTGAGAGACCTTACACATATGATTAGATTTCAGTGGAGGAGCTTGTGCATAAATTTAAGCAGGAATTTGTTACAGGATTGGAATTATTGTGAATAAGATGCATAGTACTCCTGAGATCTTTTGATGAAAGGTGTTGTTATCTGTATCACTCATATCAGATATGTTGCTTTTACATGAATGCTATGGCTGTAGTCAATTCATTTTCTAATGTTTGGAAAAAAGATACAAAACTTGGATGGCCTGAAAAGAAGATCAACGTATCACAGGCACTGCATGTAAATTCCTCCCTAGCACAGCTGGCTGACAGGTATTTCATGGAGTTAAAGGTCATATGTTCTTTTGTGTGTCAGGCTACAATTTGCACATAGATCTTTGACGTTGGTATTCGCACACACCACTTCAGTTCTTCCCACTGAATGTTGCAGAGCTCAGAATTAGCTGGCTAGCTAAAAGCACACGACCTGATTTTTCTTTTGTTCTGCCTACCACTGCTGGCTGATATTGGATTCTGACAGAATTGTCCAAATGTTGATAAGCAGTAACTGATTTGTGGCCACTGCAGGAACACTGTGAATTGGATAGGATTGAACAACATACTCTAAATAAAAGAAAAGCATTCTTTGGGAGATAGTGCAAAAATAAGGATTTGTTTTCTTTCCAAGCTTTTACAGAGATGGAAGGGAGAGCTACTTACAGCTATTTTCTCACTAGAACATTCAAACTCACCATACTTTTAAGAGCCCAAGACTGAGTCCAGTCCTGGGATAAACTCATTTGTCTCAACCTGTGATGCCTGTTACATTCTGTGGGCTGAACATCACCATCAGGAAGTTCATCAAGGTGGGCTTGAGCTCCTTAACATTCCTTGAAGAGCACCCCAGAGTCCCAGAGTTCTTTCCTTCATGGTAGTTGTATTAGAAATGTTTTTTTTTCAAACAAAGGCTGAAGTCCTGAGCCTGCTCAGAATTGCATGTTTTGCATTTGATCAGTTGAATTGGGATTTCACTCAAATTGGTCTACACATGGGGTCTCTCTGCATCATTTTCCCTGCAAACTAACTGAAGTACCCACCACCTGAATGATGTAATGTGCATCTTTTTTCTAGAGCATGTGGTGCATTTTGTATGGATTTGTCTGGTTTTCTTCTCATTCTCTGGTTTCCTTCTCATTCTCTAGTTGGTACTCAGATACCAACTAGATGCCTTCATACTTAGTAGTTTTATATAGGGCTGAAGAGAAGTTGTGTTGAGCGCAAGCTAGAAAGAGCAGTGGCTGGTGCCACCAATTTTTAGATGATGAAGAACTCGGCTAGAGGGCTGGATGCATCTCTCCAAGCTATTTGTCTATGCTCTCACATAGCCAAGGGATAAAAGTAGCTATTTCTACGGCATAACCCGTCTATTCTTGTTCAAGTTCTACTTTGGAGGAGATAAATCTAGAAATGTTTCTCTACTTGGCTGAAAAGGCAGCACAGCCAAAGAGTTCAGATGCAGATACTTGTTTTGTAGACCTGTAATTTGGGTAGACAAATCCCAGCTCGTGTGCTGAGCAGGAATAAAGCCCCTTCTGTCAATCAGTGTCAGCTCTGAAAATGCTCTTGAATTTTTCCCCTCCTGCATTCATGTCTCACTATTGGGCCCTAGTCGCAAGCAGGATAAACTGTGCAACATCTTATAACCCTACAAACTTGAACAGCTTTGTGGACAGTACATCTATGTCATTGTATTTAAGAGTTACTACTATACATGCTAATGGCCTAGATTTTCTTAATTTACCTTCTAGTATAGCTGTGTGTATATAACTGAAACAGTAAATGCTAGGACCTTTAGCTGTGTTTTTAGTACAGGATATGTCAGAGTTTGGTGCTATGAACTCGGAGCGCTTGTGATACATCTCAATGAAAGCCAATACAACATCTTGTGCATCTAAGAAAAAAAACCGTAATGTATCTTTGTAGTGCAGTGAACCCTCTCTGTAAAACTGTGTCAGGATAACTCTGACTGCAACAATGAGATTTTAAAAAACATTATGAAGTAAAAAACAACTTCCTACCCCCACACACTGTATTTTAAGGGTCAGAAGTGAACTCTGAGAGAAGTCTGCCTTTGTGCTGCACTGCAATTGGTATATGTCCTCATTAGAAGGAAAAATGATCCACCTGAAGTAGGATGTCAACTTTACAACTTTCCTCTTTCCCACATACTCTTCTTTGAACAGAGAAGGGCTTTTTGTTTTGGTTTTTTTTTTACTGTCAAGGTCCCTCAGGATCATAGTTTATGAGAAACTTCATGCAAGTTTAAAACCTCTTCTCGCTGCTGATAGTTACACAAGGCAGGTTTCTTCAATTATTTAATCTCCACTTTCTACCAGCCATGACTAGATTTGTTTTTTTTCTTTAGCTGGTTTGGTTGACCCACTAAAACTCTGGTATTGCAGGATTTGGGGTTTTGGTGGTTTGGTTTGTTTCCTGAGGGTCATATTAAGGATAGCTCAGTAATTTGAAAAAAAAACCAACATACTTATCAGCTCACTTTTCCCCTCAGACACTGAATGAATACAAACAAATCTATACAGAATTAAATCATTCTGGCCCCTATGGCATGCCAGGACCAGACACAAATTACATCCCTTGTAAAGCAATGGCCATGATAGGGTGAAGAGGATGGGTCTCAAGAAATTAAGATTCTTTTAATGTTCTTGTTGCAGAACATCACAAAATAAAAACAGAGATGAGTAAAGAAGCGGCCTCATTTTTATCAGGAAAATGAAAACTGAGTTTGTGCACAGTCACATGACTCACCATTGAGGGCTTAATAAAAACTCCCTTTACTGTTGGATCTTGCTATGAATAACCAGATGGTGGTGATTTTAGGTCCGAATTGTTGTTTTTACATGCAAAATGTCTTTGGATAGCAGGAGGAAAGGTTGATAGCTTTAAATTAAGCAATAAAAGCATGCTGTATGAAAAAAAAAGATTACTCAAATACAGTAAACTGAAAAATTGGTCGAGTCTTGCTGATTTATAGCAATAGAGTTTTGTTCCTATAATTTTATTTTCAAGTTAAGACTTCCAGTACATGATTTTTTAAGAAATATAATAAGGCCTAGTCATAAGCCTATTTTGGATGGCTCTAGTTACACAGCTTGTTATTTTAATATTTTCTTTTTGTCTACTTTTCAATCAACCTAATTAAAGACCTGCCTACCTGGATTTACACCCTCAGAAGGATTTGTGCCATACAATCCCTAGTGCTTTGTGCTGTAACATGATACCATTTCCCTCTCTCTTTTAGCACCTAAAAGCATGTACAACTGGAAAAACTCGTGACAGTGAGTCTCAGCTGATTGACTTCAGTCCAGAGCAGCAGCGTTTACACAAGGGCTTCATGCCAATGAAAAGTCATGTTAGATTCAAGCATTTTGCTTCACTGGGTTAATAGTGTCTAGTGTAGATGTGTCCTAGATGCTTTTAGTTCCACATACTGCATTTTCTATATTCAGTATGCAGTATTTGAGAGAAGCATGGTAATAGCACAAAGAGCATATGCCCTGGAGCTCTACCCAGTCTCCTTGCCACCCAAGAACTGCACCATGACCACTGCCAGTGCCTCTCTCAAACCATTTCAAGAAGGACGTGGACTTTGCCCTCTCCAAAAGCAGACTAGTTCTCCCAGTTCCAGAAGGCTCCAGTCCACATCCTTTCCCAGACAATTGCCAGGCCTTCTTACAGACTCTTCAGTCAACGAAACTATTCCATATAAATGCTCTTGGCAGAAGCTGCCCACAGCAGCACACAGCACTGTCTGGCCCCTGCTGCTCTGGGGTCACTCAGGTGAAGGACGCAGCTCCTGTGCTCTAGGCAAGGTCTCCTTGTGGGTGTCCATGGGAGCTGTGTGTCCAGCTCTCTGTATTTGTGGCAGAGGTTGCATTACACAGCTCATTATCAGCAGCTCTTTCAGCTCCTTCCTCTTTAAGGATTCCCACCATACCAGCCCGACCTACCTGTTGTACGCTAATAGCAGGTGTCCCTCTCAGTGCTGCTTTTGAGTCTGCTCAGAGTCATGACACTAAATGCCAGCATGCTGAGGTTAGGCACAATTAAGATTATCAGGAAGGTAAATTAAGTCCAGAAATGCACTGGCATTTGCTTCATTTCTAGTCTCATGTGCAACCTGTTTAAATTTGTTTGTTGGAGGGGTGGCCTTGTACATGTATTAGTGAACACTGAAGGCTGAGCAGGAGCGAGCTCGTGGCCCCACTCAATTGCCCTGGGAGGACAAACTGACTCCCCAAGGACAAGACAGTGGGAAGGCAGTCGCCCAACTGGGACAGGGTAACTCTGCCCCAACATCCCTTTGCAGTCCACGGCTAAAAAGCTGTTGCAGAGGAAGGCTGCTTCTAGCAGCTTCTGTTCTTGGACAGAGGATAAAACTACTTTCCCTGCCAAAAAAAGCCCTCCCAAGCATGAGCCTCCTGACCTCTTGAGAAGGGGTGATGTTGCCTACAGCTGCTGGTTTTGTTTGGGTACTTAAATTCCAAATGAAAGTAAACTACTGGAGAGGAGAAGAAAAGCTGGAGTTTGTCCAGGTAAATATTGGCATGTAATAATTGCAAGTGTGTTTGTGTCTCCTTCTCTGGACACGGTTCACAAATTTCATGTGCAGGCTTTACCTTACCTACAGCTTAAATGCAGCTGTCTCAGGGGAAATATGGAGGTTAATTTAATAGTGCCCAGCAATGACACAAAACAACTTAGGGCAGGAAGAGAAGAGCAGCACTATATTAAATTAAAACTGCACAAAGCAAAATTTAGGGAGACAGAATGTAATTACCCAACTTGGACTGTGGCCAACGCACTGATGCTAACACCTTTATTATTAAAAAAAAAAAAGCCACAAGAACCACCAAAATCACAAAGAGCCGAGACCTTGCTTTCAGCTTCTTCTGAAAGATGGCACCTCAGGTAGCACAGTGCCCATTAGCACAATGCCAGGGTATTGACTGAGTATCTACTAAGAAGGAAGAAGGCTACTTACTGAAGAATATGCATAATTAAAGCTAAAAAATGAGCTGCTTTCATTGTGAAATGGTGTTCTTATAGCAGTGTTTCCTCAGGAATACACCACTGAAGGAAAAATAGTTTGCATTTCACCTCCAAGGAATTTTGCAAAGGTCAACCATTAGTGCGAGTTGAATGCATTATTTAGTGACTTGACCGTTTTATTACTGAATATTTCATTGGGTTTGTTTTCACAATCAGCTATCTCTGTTCATGCTAAAACTAAATCTCCATTTCTACTGTGGTAGACTGAGAGACAGAGGCAACCACAGGAAGCAGGTAGAACCAGTTGTCCTTGATTTTTAGCAGCTTCTAATTCCTTTGGGTTCCGCTGGTGATTCACACCCTCAGGTAAGTTTCTGAGTGTTACTCTGGAAGACTGTAATAGAGATCAGGAACCTTGTTTGCTGCCTAAACAAAATTCGGTAGCTTTCTGCAGAATTACTCTGTATTACACCATGAGGCCCGCAAGAGAGCATCAAGCACTTACAAGGTTCCTTGGTGTCCTGGTTTGCGCTAGACAGAACCAATTCTGTTCAGTGATTTGGGTTTTCAGCTCAGTCTCTTTTAAGAGGCTGCACTCTCAGAAGTTAGCAGCGTGTTTTGCAGACAGTGCCTGCTACTAGCAGTGATAACACTATTTACACTTACTACCAAGGATTGTTATGCAGAAAGGCTCTTGCTCCTATAGTGACCAAGGTCACTGATGAATCTTGTGTGCGACACTGGGCTTCCTGGGAAGTACAAGGGGTCACCTCGGGTGAGTAACGGAGAGGACAGGTGGCCAACAAGAGTATTCCATTCCATATGCATCATATTCAGTATAAGGCTAAGGGATCGTAAGGGTTAAGCCCTTTTTGCTCTTGCTCTTTCTCTTCTTCCATTATGGCATCGGAGGAAGACTCCGTCAGTTCTTCTGCCTTTGATCCTGATCCTGAGTTCCCAAGGCCAGCTCCTGTGCCCGATTCCCCTCTGTCGATGAGCCTGGGGCTCCGCCTGTGCTGCCCGCTCTGCAGCATCAGTGGGAATTGCTGTCGGGGGGGACGAGTTGGATTCGATATCAATTCAGTATATAGTTCATTTTCATAATTTCCTTATTAGTACTATTATTACTTTATTAAAGCGGTTTAGTTTTCCAGTCCAGAAGTCTCTCTGCCTTATGCCCTCCCCTTTAAAGAGCAGTTACGGAACATCTATCAGCATTCATGACTCACCCAGTCCAAATCTTTGATACCTGGGTATATGGGAATAGG
>NW_009694827.1:159810-174024 GCF_000703405.1 Apaloderma vittatum
TGGTGGAAGCATGATTTTTGCATCTCCTGTACAAACTAGAGATATGCAGACTGGAAATGACCCATACATTTTTCACAGTGATGATTTTAGCCACAGAATGAGATTCAATCTGGATATGGTCTTCTACCCCTTTCAGAATGGGAGTCTTCCTAAAGGAAAATTCTGAGTCTTCACTTCAAAGTTACATAGTTGATGCAGAAATCAGCTGAGACTTTGTGTTGTGCACAAGTTCTTTTCAGGCTAAAATCTAGTAAACCTGCATAAGAGGTTGCCCAAATATGCTTTTGACCTTTGCCTAGTCTATCATGGTGTGTTGCTGAAAGAGTAGATCAAGAGTTTTAGGAAAATAGATTTGTTTTATAAAATAGCTGCAGAAGGTATAGATAGCGTATGTAGAAGTTGCATGTTAGCATTTATTTCATGTTCAAAAATATGGGCATTAAGTATCTCAATTTTTTCTGTTCTTATTTTCACTAGGATATCCCAGCTTTCCTGGGTGTACGCTAAATGATTTGTTAGATCTAAATTGCAGAGCAGACCTTGCCTTTTACAAATGAATTGTATTAAGCACATGTAAAATTATCTAGTTATGTTAAGTCTTCATGGGCAGCAGCTTGTACTGGTTTTCTATACAATATGCTCATCAGAGCCTGTCCATTCACCAATGATTTGACAGGTACCTGTGGTATCTCAGCCATAACTGTGGAGCAAATACAATCTCCACATAATAATGCTACTTTGTAATTTATTAACGTGGAGGTTGTATTTGCTCCAGAGTTACAGCTGAGACTTTCCATCATAAACCCACTACCTTTATATTGTCCAAAAAGCTCTTTCTAGTCTCTGACTAGTTAAAACTTTTTTGCCAAATCTTAATTTCTGACAAAGTGTTATTCAAGAGATAGGACTCAAAAACCATTTATGTTTTTAAACAATGTTTTTTTCCTCACATCTTAATCTAAAAAGGAGTTCTAAAAACTTCTGTGGGGCTGACTTCTATTTTGGAAGAACTCTGAAAGAAGCTGAGGCCAACAAATGACTCCGGGAACTCTGCATTGTCATGGCTGAAGGAAGGCTGATGTTCCTGTCCTTTGAGGAATGCTAAGAAAGATGTACATATGAACTACAGCTGAAAACACACAGAAGACAGTTTCCAGACTCCTGTTTCTGAGGGAGTGTATCTGACGGGCAATGTTATTAAACACTGTCTCTTCCCACCACCAAGGCAAAGCTTTTACCCCCAACAGACTTTAAGAAGGGTAAAGAATTGTAGGACTTAGGACAGGAGAATAAGGGTGTCTCTCTTCCCTGGGCCTTATCTTATATGCAGATGTCTACAGTGAGTTGAAAAAAATTTCACAATGTAACAGCTGGCACATACCTACAATGTCTGAGGAGAAAATTCTGAAATTAGAAGCATTTTTTGCACATGCAGATTTGCATGGGTCCTGCACAGGCAGGCATCATTAAGAACTCTTCTTTGAACAGCTAGTGCAAGTTTTCAGTATTTATGATTTATCGTGGGTGAAAAGTTTTCTCTCTGTGACTCAATGATTTCCTGACTTTTAGTAGCTCTCATTCTGATAAATGCTGAGGATTTTTTATAGTCCTTACCTATGGTGTCTCTATGAAAAGAAACAAACTTTTAATCAATCTTGCTCTACATAGTCTTGCTGTATTAATGAGTAGAACACGCTAGAATGCCTTTCTCTTAATCATGTAGTAATTGACTAATTCCAGCCTTCTCAGTGATCATACTACAAACTACATGAAGATATACTTTCAGTTTCTTACTAGGCAAACAGCATACTGCATGTAGTCTTCATTAAGATCCCATATGCCACCAATTACATAAGCATCATTAAAAAATAAGTGAGTACATCTACATTTGTAGCTCTCCTTGGCCAATATCGTGCAATTACAGCATGTGTATAAAAAGAAAAATGATGATCTGATGCTGTAGCATCACCATCAGTACTTGAGACTTGCATGTGCAAAACCAGTCAAGATCCATTTTGCACATCGTCACTGCTCCATTTGGAGCTTGGATGTGCAGGGAGGGGCTTTCTGGCAGCCAAAGGCAAAAAAAAAGCAGCATTGGATCATAGCTCCAAGTCAGGATAACTCCAGCCGGCTTGTCATCCACGATGGGGACCCATCCCAGTCCTCCACAGTGCCTCTACTCTGGAGCTACTCTGCTGTGCCTGAAGAGCGTGCGGTAAGCTCCACAGCTACTGGCCTTTTCATCCCGCCTTAGTACATGAAGTCTTGCTACTCCCAGAAGATCCTTCTCCTCGTTTTAGTGCAAAGCTGACATGCAGCAGGTTCTGCCAAAAACCTCCAGAGGCTTTGAACCATCACCGTCCACTCATGCTGGCAGGTGGGGTGGCTGCAACATGGCCCCTAAACAACAAGAGCAGTACATCTAAAAAGCTCCTATATGAAAAGATGGTGGGGAAAAAATAATCTAAAATCGGAATATTGAGATTGCTGTAGAGGATTTTTCACAAGTAAGATTTTCATATTTTTATTCTAAATGAAGTTCTTTCAGAGAAGTACTCAATGCAAAAATGTCACATTTTATTGAGCACGCACATCATGGAAGGGAAAGGAGGGTACAGCCATTTTCATACCTATGAATGATTGGACTGTTTTTAAACACAACTTTAGCAATTAATTTTGTGATTCATCTCAAAATTATTTTTTTCCAATATATCTAACTATACCACAGAAATATTTCAATCTTTTTAACTTTTTAATTACATATCGTTTAGCCTTACTGTCCTATTTTTTTTTGGCATGTTTGGGTCTGAAATAGCTTTGAACAAAAGTGAAAAACCCTCGATGATCTTTCAGAAGAGATCAGACAGATCGCGTCGCTGGTTCTTGATGAAAGATGCCAAAGTCTAACCATCGGAGAACGCTTTTCCATCAGTAAGGATGTTACACTGCCATGTCTTTACTTATCCACAGCATTCTCACCACCACCTCAGGATTACCAAGGTTACTCTCTACCCAAAAAATAACCATGACTCAGCTAAAATCCTAACACCGATAAAGAGGAAAATGCTAGCTTTTATCTGAGGCTGGGGATTTTGCTATTACTATTGATTTAATACATCACATTTTAAGACATTGTACTGATGAGAAAAAAAAAACAAACAACCAAACAACAAACTACATGCTAGGTAGTATCCAGACCAGTATTTTACCTGGTTTTTTTCAGTCTGTTATAAGAGTGATGCAGCAAGATAACAGCACTGACTTCAGCTCAACCTGCTGTAACAGGCTAGAAAATTAGAGCCAGTGGCCTTCTCACTGAAGTTGCATCAGCTGTAGGAAATACTCCAACACTCACCACAAGAAAAAATCCCTTCTAGTCTACTTTCTGATATTTTGTTTCTTTTTTATAATCAGCAAAAATTTAAAGGCCTTTGGTTGTCTGATTTTGCCAAAACGAATGATTCTAAAGGAAACATGCCTTTACTGCGTCTTTAACTGGATGTTATTCCCAAGTGCTGTGTAATCATTAAGCGAGCTTTAATTTAAGAAGTGTGCTGCTCTTAGCACATTTTTACTTATGTAGTAGTAAATTAACTATAACAGATTATAACTGCTCTCCATCACTTAGCAGTAAGTGAGACTTCCCATAAATATCTTTAAAGCTAAAACAAGATGTTTTTTATGGCATTTGCTCACCACTCATTCTCATTCATTATCACAGGTGCAACTATATCGATTTCAGAGAAAAAGATTAGGTTTTGTGCTGAGATTCAAAACTCAGTTCATTTGCTTTCTTGTTACTGGGAAGACAACTGCACCACCTGAGGTGTGTCTCTCCTGGCCACCTCCGGCAGATGAGCAGTGCTTTGAAAACAGGGATGGGAACACTTCAGTGACCTAAGTGATTTTCTGGATCATTGAGGCATGCCTGCATTTTCAAAGTGATTTCCTGTAGTGTCTCCTAGTTTCACGCATTTATATCACAGATTTTCCTTTCAGTAGTAATCAGCAGCTGGTTTCTGAATGACTGTCATGCTCAGGGCCAAATCCCAGAAAGACTATAAACAAACCCAGAGCCTGATACTTAGAGGAGCTCTCACCTTTTTTATCTGCAGCCTGCTGAGTTCTTACATTAACCCAGGCCTCTTCGCTTGCGTCTAAAGGGGAGAAACTCCTTCTGCAAGACTGTCCTTACGTGGCATTTCTTTTCTCTGTCTGCTGTCTATATAGATAGGAAATGACTGAGATTGATTAGAATAGCTACTAAAGTAATCTCTTGAGAACAGTGATGATATTTAACTCGAATATTATTTTCCCCAGGGCTTTACCCTGATCCTTTAAAATTGTACACTTCAAAGGAACAAAAATGGACCTGGCACTTATATTTATGCCAGGCTGACATTGCTGGTTTGCTGCCAAAGAGGCATGTAACAGAGGCAGCAGCTGAGGGATCTCAGCCATTGAACCTTGGTGCCAGCCTTGTAAGAAATCACTTCAGTGGTGACATGGAATATATCTGTCCATTTTGTCCTTCAAGTTAGAGAAATGACATCCAGCGTTAAGTTAAATCAGAGCTTTCTCTTACAGGCACGTGACCTTTCAGAATCAAATTGATCCCGTCAGCTTGTTTCACATTTAACAGCCTGAAGCAAAGTCCTACAGAATGAAAATTCTGGTTATAAAAAGCTTCTTCTGGCCTCACCCTCTTACTGCCCACAGCATTTCACAGGCCTCTTTGTATAGCCTATCCTTCCTCTGAAGTTTTCTATATTGCTGGGTTTGGAGGGTTTTTTAAGGGCAAAAATAAACGGGACCTGAAAAATAACGGTTATTCTCCTGCCCTCAGCAAAAAGAATTCGTGCTTGCATACTCAAAGAGTTACATTTGCATTTGAAAACTGTTTAACCATAACGGCCCCTTGTCAGTATTCTCGATCAGAAATGTTCTTCTGATTCCTTGGCATCCCCTTCTCTCCCAGCTCATGGGAATTTTGGTCTCTAGCAGAAACCAGCAAAGAACAAACTAGATAAAGGAGGCTAGTGGAATCTGAGTTACACAGGAATGTTAAATTAATTATACATAAAGTGTCTACTCTATTTTTTACAATAAGTCCATATGTTCTTTTAAATATACAGAACGATGGCATTAGATGGGTAATAATCCTTGATTTCTCTCAGTAGCCTTAACTGAACTGTGAGATAGAATTGCTCCTCTGATAGCAAACTGCCTGTTTTGGCTTGGCAAAAGGAAATACATTCATCCAGTCAGGCAACTGCAGGAGCAGGACAGAACAGGAATATGACCAGTATTTTCCACAGTATTATTTTTTAACATGTAGAAAATTCTCTTTTCCTTTACAGATGTAATCAAAACAATGTCTCTAATTTGGTATTGGGATTTTTTTTTTTTTTTTGAGGGAGGAAGTTTTGGAAGTGGCCCACTAGAAAACACAATTAATATTGCTGTATTTAGAACCTGGATTTCTGTCTGGGTGATTTTAAGTACAACAGTCCTACTGTGTCTTCTTCTTAGGATTTATTTTTGTCAATCCATGTTATTTAATTTTTATTATTTCAGTTCTTATGCTATTCTGAAAACTGAGGGAAATATTTGTAGTGCATATTATTTTTCAAATTTAAATGTTTTTCCTTTGTAAACACTACCACTCAGAATCTGTAGAAAAAGGCATATTTGAACAAGTCTAACACTAGTTATTTTATTCCTACATATCCATAGTCTAATCTTGATCCCAGTTCAGGTAATGTCCCTGATATTGTCTTATATTAAGCTATGGTCAGATTTTCAGTGTGGAGACCTCAGAGAAATGGTTATTGGTCGACAGAGGCTTGATCCATGTGCATTGTGTTTAGGTGGCTGTGCTTCAAGTTAAAAAAGGGGTGAGTTCTTTAAGAGAGAATAATGTCCATGTTATGGGCAAACTTGCCTCAGTAGCGATACTTGTTTTATAGTGCTTTGAGAACGTGTGTTTCCCTCTCGGTCTTTTCGTTGATAGCCAGATGTTAGGGACTGCTGGAGGCAGATAGCCTGGAGTAGTTACAGGCATCCTGGTGATAGCCTGTGTTAAGACTCTGATTGTAAAAATATTTAAAATTTTCATCAGATATGTAACATTAAAAGCATGCCAGATGAATTATGAAAAGAAAAACGGAAAGGATGGCTGGGTTTCTTAACACCTTAACTAAAATGCGAGAAAATAACTGCATCAAAGAAGCCTAAAAAGCAAAGCTCTTTGTTGTTTTTTTTATGAAATATTAACTGGATTCTGAGGGGTTCTCATTATTTAGGTGAAAATATTGGGCATATTTATCGGAGAGCTGGGACTTACACTGAAATGATAGTCTTGTATGCAGTCACCATGGAATAGTGTACAGCACAGACACTGAAACTGGGGAACTGATGGAATCCTTACGTTTGGCCGTGATCATAGAGTTGAACTCCTCACACTGTGTTTCTGCAGCACTTCACTGAGAACAGTGCCTTGTCTACATCATGTGGCTGCTATCAGTTTACAAACAAAGACAAATTAAAATTACTTTATGAACTGTTATTATTATAACAGAGTTCTGCTATTAGCTAGGTCTAAATGTTTTCATATATTCCACACCCGCTGCCCTTTGAGATTTTTAACTGTTGTTTTCTTGTACATTAATAATTTCCTTGTGTAATTGTTCCCAAGAGAACGAGCTGAAAGAATTATGAATTAATTTGCATCTCTTAATGTACTAATAAACTTCCCTAGAAGAAAATTTCATTCCATCCAGGTGGAAATCAGTCACTTTAAATCAACACTTATTGAATTTCAAAGAATTTTTTTTTATTTGTTTCATTTTGTTTTCAAGAAATTGCAGAATAGTGCCCTGCATGTTAAAAGTAATTAGAAAGCACAAACGGGAGTTTTAGAAAAAGCCCCAGGTCTTTTTTTTATGCTGCAGTATAAAGTTCACTGGTATTTAGGAGAATGAGGATTAGTTGTACTTAAACAAAATTAATAACAGTTTCTTGGAGGCTAAGAGGTCTCATCCTGTAAATGTAGATTTTACCCTTTCATTGAAAAATATTTTTAAACTGTTTTAGCTTTTTAATCATCTGATGTAAATAAATAATTCACGCTATAGATTCTAAAACACAGATCAAGAAAAAGAAATGTCACTTTATGTACAATTTATTCAAACAGAATCATGAGTGAACAAAATGTTCCATCTTATGTATTCATTTGTAACTGTACAATGTCAGGTACATTGAAGTGCAGATCCAAGTAGTAGTTACTCACAAGTTTAAGCAATTTACTGAACTGGGGATTTGACATCCAAGCTTGTATGCCTTCAAGTATTTTAACCTTGGTTAAATTCAGGAGTAGAAAATGCTCCAGCTCTCATTTTCCAAAAGAAATGTAAAACACATAATGGAAGATACAAGACTTGATATCGGACTACTGATTTTTCAAGCTTTTTTTAGTAGTTGATAAAGTTTAGCATTTAAACACTTGGCAGGGCAAAAAGATTTATTTAAATGGCTACGGACTGGCTAGGCCAGAGTGAATCCCTGAATATGTTTCAAAATAAAGTATTCTTTAGTATCAAACTCCCCATTTAATATCTGAAAAAAGTAAGTGAACTTCTTACTTAAGAAGTACTTTAAGAAAATAAAGGAGAGGACTGCAACTGCCTTTAAGGAGACATCTCTCAGCTGGTACGGGAGGGAGAACATAAGGGGGAAGGGACTGAGGAAGGTCAGGGAGAAAGCAAGGATAAAACACAGCAGGCTTGGAAGCAGCCTGAAGAGTAGCAGAACTGTGACCAAGGGGAAGCCTGGGGAATGATGGAAGGAGCGAGAAAAGGCCTGAGCACCTGCAGTGACCAGGGAAAGACCCAGGGAAAGTAAGAGAAAATGCTGTGCTAGGCCAAACGAGGGAGAGCTGCTAAGAAGGCTGTAGCAAAGGTAGCTGTGCCTCCTCCCTAAGGAAAGAGGTGAAGAACAGAGACAGGAACTCCTCGGGGTTATTGGTATGGCCCTACAAACAGCAGTGAATGCATCCCAGACAATGTTTCCTCTCAGATAATACAAAACCAAAATCATTTCTACAAAACAGGGTCTGAATGACCGAAAAAATGGATGCAGGAATTTCTCAGGAGAAGATCTGGCCACTTAGAATTTTTTTGCCCCTTAGGGCGCCCCTTAGTGTGAAAGCTTCTTTATCACCACAGCTTGACACTCCTTTCTTTAGTATGCCCAAAACCGACATTATATTGACTGGAAAAAAAACCAAAACAACAGAACCTGTTCCTCCCATAAAGCTACCCTATGACACACATGTTTCCATAAATGCTACCTGAAAGACTTTCTCCTTAGTATTTTTGAAGTTTGCAGACTACTCATAGAACAAACTTGTATGTGTACTCACAGCACTGTTTTTCCCAAAAAGTACTGATAACAGGCAGAACACCTCTAGCAGTATGAAAATACACATTTAAAACAATGGTGCTATTTCTGTTCTTTGAAATGCATTCTTTTGTTTTCCAGGCCATTTCAGAGGTTGCAAGGAGATAACTGCAAGGAGATACTACTCTTAAATTATTTTTTACACAAATGTATGTATAAATTAATTTTTTAATGTCTGCAGTAACTACAGAAGGCTATTTTTGCTGTGCTCAAAGCATCATTTTTTTACATACACAAAAATCCAGCCACCTCTTAGCACAGAAGACGTTACTTTACACCAGAAGTGCCTGCTATAATGTATTAATTTCATTGTAGCAAGATAGGATAAAGCACGTGAAATTCCTTATAGCTGATGCTTTGTTATGAGTGCATAGGGAATTTCCTCACAAACACACACAAGCTTTTTCTCCAATTCCAGGTACAATATTACTACACTGAAGTTAACTTTGCTTAATGTAAATATGTATGCAAGCCCTCAAAATATAAAAGCTGCAATACAAATTTCATACTTTTTAAAACTTAAAAGGTGCAAATTTTGTAACAGAAATGAGTGAGGGCATTAACCTCCATGTCAGCACAGTTCCGTACCACTGTAATGAAGCAACTGTCTGTTTGAAATGTTTTGAGATCTGGCTGAATACACTAAGATCCCAAAAATTCTCACATCTGTAGAAAACATTAACACAGCTTCACTTCTGGCACATCCCAGCCTGTCCTTGCTGCTCAGATTCCTGCATGGAAGGAGCTATATCCAAATACTTTATTCTTTCATGGTAAAGCAATACTCTGTTTAATGGCATTTTTTCCTTGCCAAGTTTTGAGAAAGACATCAGTGTTGTCTCCCCAAATTCCCTCCGCACTGCACTGTTTTATGATATCTAATCTAAGAACACGATGCTTAATGAATTTGCATTTGTCACACGAATAGCAGGAACAGATTAAGTCCAAAAGTCCCCTGTAATCTGCTGGGAGAGATATCTGGATTGCTAGAGTCAGCACAGCCAGAAAACCTTCAAACTGTTTTTCTTCAGCTCTAATTTGAAAAACTTCTATGGCAAAGATTGCCCTAAGGAGAAATTGTGCTAACCACAGATTTTTTTATTTTCTGCCAATGAACACAACCATGTAAACAACTGACAGAGATGTCTTCTTCTGCAGGAGGTGCCAGAGCTGCAGAGATAGAAGCTTAAGCTTCAAAAATGACACCTCATTTATAATCACAATAACGAGTTTGCTGTGGCTCACATAGCTTTCCAGGATTGCACTGGGCTAAACATTAAGAGTTTTTTACTGTCTCATTTCAGGTGGCCGGCTGACAAGGCAGAACACACGGCTGACAATGTCGCATGGTATCTCCTGGAAGATAACCACACTGCTCGTGATCCTTGCTGAAAGACAACAAAATCTGTAAGAATAGACCAACTTTCTTGTTTGCAGATACATGATGTTTCTCATACAAGACTTGAAGAGGGGAGCTGGGACTAGTCTCTCTGGGAGTCAGGCAGTCAGATCAGCTTTCCCCCTTGGGCACGGCGACCAGAAACCACCCATCCCTTATTCCCTGGCAGTTTTATGGGAATTCTCACTCCCGGGAACTAGTAAGGCTGGGAGGCAGGCAAAGGGCTGCTCTCTCAGCTGCCTGCCTACCATGCCAAATTCACACATCCCTGCAGGGTACTCAGGTCCCTTCACTGAAACGAAAATTTGAGGAAATTATGTCAGCACAAGTTTTCCTGTTTATACTTCTGATTTCTTAGGAATTGTTCACTTATTTTCAAAAAACAGTATCTTTGTATTTTTTCTTTTTGGATGTTTTTGTTTCTTTGGAAATAGTTTTTACATACCACCCACAGAAAATGTTTACTGATTTTCCAAACACCTCTTACTAGTGTGTTATCAGTCTTGGAAAACCTAAAGTGCTTCAGATCCTTCATCATTATGTTAATACTTCATAGACTCATAGAATAGCTGAGATGGGCAAGGACCTCTGGAGATCATCCAGACCAATCTGCACAAGCAGATTGCTCAGGGCTGTGTCCAGTCAGCTTTTGAAAATAGCAACAATGCTCTGAGCAACCTCTTCCACAGTTCGATCACCCATAGAGTAAAAAAAATAATAATAATTTTAAAAATGCTTATGTTTAAACAAAATGTCTTGTATTTCAGTTTGTGTTCATTGCCTCTTGTCCTGTCACTGGAAATCACTGACAAGAGTCTGGCTCCTCCTCCCTTACTCCCTGCCATCAGGTATTTATTTATACACATCCCCTAAGCCCTCTGTTCTCCAGATTGAACAGTTCCACCTTTCCCAGCCTGTCCCCATGTGAAGGACACTCCAGCCAGGTAACCACCTCTGTGGTCCTTTGCTGGACTCTCTCCAGTACACCCGTAATCTTTCTTGTACCCCAGCTGTGGCCTCACCAGTGCGGAGCAGAGGGGTAGGATCACCTCCCTTCACTCGGCAGCAAGGCTCTACCCAGCACAGCCCACAATACTGCTGGTCGCCTTCACCTCAAGGAGGTTCACATTCGCTGGAGGTTCACATTTAACTGGTGTCGAGCCTCCAGGGCCTTTTCCACCATTCTACTCCCCAGCTGGGCAGCCCCAGCCAGTACCGGTGGGTAGGGTTGTTCCTGCCCAGGGGCAGGGCTTCACACCCCCTTTCATCGACTTGCATGACATTTCTGTTTGCCCAGTTCTCCATCTGATCGATGTCCCAGAGCCAGAGAACCATCTGTTTGATCCACCAGATCCACCCCTCCCAGTTCTGTATCATCTGCAAACTTGAGGGCTCACTTAGTCCTATCATCCTGATCGTTAACAAAGATGTTAAACAGCTCCAGACCCAGATCCAGGTGCTGGACACTCAGTGCATTTCAACACAATCCCATGAAGAAACAGCACATCGGAGTCAAAAAGCAAATTTTTACATATGCATTTGGCTGCCATCTCACCAACAAGCCTTGCTGTTGTGCTGTTATCCATGCTTTTGACAGCATGAGCTGGAACTACTGCAGCAGCCCAGCCAGCTGCTCTGAAGGTCTGTGGTGATACCAGGTGGCTGGAGCTACTGCCTTCCTGGCTGAGGGAAACAGCTGTGTTCCAGTGGTGCCAACAGATAAGATCCAACCTCCTGGTTTTAACTCAAAAACCCTTAGGTGGTTTGGGTCTTGCTTACATAAGAGGCCACCATTTTTCCACTCACACGCTGATTTCATGAGCTGCAGCATTTACATATGTTGACCATTGAGTAAAAAAGCATTACTTGCTAGCAGGCAAGTTTCTGTGAAAAAGCCTCAGCAGCTGAATTTGCTGCAGTGTAGGCCCTGTGTGGGTTTGGGTTCACAGAATCACAGAATTGCTGAGGCTGGAAAAGACCTCTGAGATCAATTAAGCCCAGCCTATGACTCAACACCACCACATCGGCCAGACCACGGCACTAAGTGCCACATCCAGCCTCTCCTTAAACACCTCCAGGGACAGTGACTCCCCTCCTTCCTTGGGCAGTGCATTCCAATATCTGACCGCCCTCTCCATGAGGAAGTGTTTCCTGATACCTAACCCAAACCATCCCTGATGCAGTTGCTTCTATCTACTTAAGAAACAATATCAATTTAGGAAATAGATCTCTTGAAGAAGCAATTTAAAGTGTATCTATTTAAGAAACAATTCGGGACAGAGCTGGATTGAGGATCTTATTTTAAGTCCCAGGAGATTTTTTTTTATATGATTACACGCTGTAGTAAAAGAGCTAAGTTTGATTCCTTGCATAAATTGTGACTATTAATAACTGAATTATAAATTTAAATATTAATTATTATAATGAATCCTTTAGTACCTAACAATTATAGAGTGTTACAAATGCTGAAATAAACACTAGAATTCTCTAAATAAACAACACATCTGTGGCCTGAAACTGGCACTTTTTCTTCTGTTGTAGAAGACCTCAGGGCAATAGACTTCAAAGCTTTGGATTTTCATTTGCTCCAAAGGAAAACAAACAAGCATCAGAGTAAAAATCAGACTCTGAATCCCATTAGATTTGGCCCACTGATGGAATATCCACTCTCCTATCTTGCATTCTGCTTCGTTCAAATTCTTGAAGATCCTATATGCTGGTGCACTTTTAGATGTCTTCAACATCCGATCTCTTTTATCTGACTTTCATTTTGCAACCTTGTAGTTCACTGTATTTCCTTTCTTATAGTTTAAACAAAGGCCAATGGCATACTGGGGTGTATTAAAAGGGGAGTAGCTAGTAGGTCGAGAGAGGTCCTCCTGCCCCTCTACTCTGCCCTGGTGAGGCCACATCTGGAATCTTGTGTCCAGTTCTGGGCCCCTCAGTTCAAGAAGGACAGGGAACTGCCTGAGAGAGTTCAGCACAGAGCCACAGAGATGATGGAGTGGAACATCTCCCTGATGAGGAAAGGCTGAAGGAGCTGGGTCTCTTTAGCTTGGAGAAGGCTGAGGGGTAACCTCATAAATGTTTATAAATATGTCAAGGGGGAGTGTCCAGAGGATGGAGCCAGGCTCTTTTCAGTGACGTCCAGTGACAGGACAAGGGGCAATGAGTACAAGCTGGAACACAGGAGGTTCCACAAAAATATTAGGAGAAACTTTTTCACTGTGAGGGTGACAGAGCCCTGGCATCGGCTGCCCAGGGAGGTTGTGGACTCTCCTTCTCGGGAGACATTCAAAACCCTTCTGGACCTGTGTGACCTGCCCTAGGGGATCCTGCTCTGGCAGGGAGGGCTGTACTAGATGATATTTTGAGGTCCCTTCCAACCCCTAACATTCTGTGATTTTGTGATGGTATTTCTGTACTTAATTCTATATTCAGCACCTTTTTTTTTATTTGTCTTTGATCCTGCTCAAGGCTCTCACAGTCTGTTTTACTTGGCTGTGAAGAACCATGCCCAGATGCAGCATTAAGGCTGTAGCTAAAGTGGAGCTGGAACAGGGCTGCCAAGGCAAACACAGGGCTGCCAAAAGAGTTCTCCTCTGAAGAAATCTGTGTTTCTCAAACGTGCCTGGCTCATCACCCTTTAACTAGGGTTAGGATTAGCACTTGTATTGAGAGAGTAAGAAAGCCTGTCAGGCAGCTGGGATGTGGCTGAAAAAAAAGGGGCAAAGGAGAAATAGGGCTGCCAAAAGAATTCTTCTCTCAGTAATACTAAGGCTCTCGAGTAAGCCATGCCACAAGCCTTCAGCTCAGCCTAGGCGTTGGTTAGGGCTGGTGGAAAGGAAAAATCGGAGCTCCAGTTGGAGTCAAGCTTCCAAAGGATATGGAAAGCACAAGCAGAATATCCCGCTGATGAACTGATAGTCCAGGGAAGCGCTGCTGTTTAGAGTTATGGTTAAGTCTGGAAAAAAGCTGAGAGCTCCAGTTGGAGGAAGCCAATAAAAAGTTTAATTACAAGGGGAATGTTTAGTCACTGGAAGGGCTGGAGTGCCCTTGCAAGGCTCTGCTCAGGGCAAGGCTAGGAATAGGGCTGGAAGCACCCATTTCTGTAATTCATGTACATAACGCTGCATTCCGTGTTTATCTGGCCCAGACACCCGCCTTACAGCAGGTAATAAACCCCAGGGAAGGGAGACGTTAACAAAGGGGGAGGCTCACCTCCCATTTCAGACAGGCCTGCTCTGCCATAAAGGAAAGCAAATGGGATGGGATGACCTTGAACTTGCTGACACCCTGACAAGGGTTCGGGAAAACGCCCGCAGCAGCGGCGCAGAGGACCGGCGGCCCGG